>NW_015657493.1:247926-260603 GCF_001515625.1 Sinocyclocheilus rhinocerous
TATATATATATATATATATATATATATATATATATATATATATATGTGTGTTTTTATATATATTTCAGGAACGCTAAATTGTCTAGTTTTTAAAAGTTATGGAAAACGTTTCTTAGAATGTTCAAATACAAATAAATCATAAGGACGTGATAATGCTGACCTCAGAATGTTTTCTCTCAACTTTATGATACCAAATATTAATAAAGAGCGTTTCAAAAGCCGTGAGTGAAAGTTAAGAGAACGTCCCCTGATAACTGGGATAAAGGTTATTGATAAACTGAGCAAAATGTAAGAAAAGAGAAAGTCTGTGTGTTTCTGATGTAAAGCTGCTCCTTAAACCAGCTCGATAGAGTTTAGCTGCATCCTGCTGAATCCACAAAAACAAGATTAAGAAAACAAGCCAAAGTCTTTCATGAAACATGTTATACCTTAAGCTAGTGACATGAAACTTTTCCTGAATTGAGCAGACTGCTAGGCTACGAACAAATAGTGCAGATGTTGGCACAAGTTGCAAAATCAGTGATAGACAGAAATAAAAAGGTCTCAGTGTACTACTGTATCTTTGATTTGATCTGCACAGTTTTGCGGTGTTTTCATCAGTAATGCAGCTAAACTAGAGCACACGTGGAGTCTAATGCTGTGCTGTGTCAACACTGAAGAATAGTTGGATGTCACTGATTTATTGCTGATTTTGTCTGCGGATCAGCAGGTGTTTTGCAGGAACAGCATCAGCTGGACTGTAATACTGTATTCTGTAGTATATTGGCATTTGATTTGATGATGTGTTCAGTGCTGTGTTTAATTCATCACGATAAGTGTAATATGAAATATAAGATGTGGTCAGTAAATACCATTTCTCTGCCTCTGACAGGCTAAAGATCAGGAAATGCTCCTGAATCAGCTGATGTGGAGGACAGCTGTCAATCAAAACATCCGCACAAACTCAGGTGCGAGACGGAACTCACATCCATTCTCCTCAGAATTACAGTAATTACACACAAGACCACGAGATGCAAGTTATTATGGTCAGACGTCACTAGTAGTAGCTGGTAGTGATCTGATGAAACCTCAAGCACTAAGGAGAGGCTCTTTTTCGCCGTGGCAACCACTTAGACTATGCTCTGTGTGTGTGTTATGTGTATGATTGTGTGTTTGTGCAGATATGGCTGAGTTTCGTGAGATCTTCTCAAAGACACGACACATCGCCGTCATCACAGGAGCAGGAGTCAGTGCTGAGAGTGGCGTACCCTCCATCAGAGGAGCCGAGGGACGCTGGAGGAGCTGGAAAACACAGGACACACACTAACACACACACACACTCATACACACACTCATACACTCATACACACACACACACTAACCCACACACACTCATACACACACTCATACACTCATACACACACACACACTAACCCACACACACTCATACACACACTCATACACTCATACACACACACACACTCATACACACACACACTAACACACACACACTCATACACACACTCATACACACACACACACACACACTAATGATTTTGAGAACTGATTTTTTTCTTTACGTTTCCTTTAATAAAATTGAATCCTATTTTAATTATTTGTAACTTTTATTTATTCTTTACTATGCTTCTATGTTGCACATGGAAAAATAAAAATAAGTTAATGTATAAATAAATCTATAAATAAATGTGGGATTGTGGGAATAAATTAATACAAATGAATAAAAATGCATGAATAAATATAAGAATAAACTAAAAAATAAATAAAAGAATAGGTTAAAAATAATAAAAAAATTTTTTTTGTAATTATTACAGAAAATTCTAAAATAAAGGTTAAGTGATCGTCTAAATAAGTTTTTGCTACTAAGTACACAATGATTTTGATAATTTATTTTTCTTTGTGTTTCCTGTTGTATCTTCTGTGTAGGAGGGTACAAAAGAGCTCTGCCTCAGCAAGATGCTCTCTGTGTCAATGGACGGGCCAAGTGTTAACTGGAAGTTTGTGCAGCTCTTACAGCAAGAATACAGTGAACAGTTTGGTGGAGTTCAGATTCAGATTGTGGGAAGCTGCGGTCTTCACATAATGCACAACTCTATCGTCAGATGACAGATGTCCCTCCAGGACTGCATTTGAGGAACCCCGTGTCACGGTTCGTTACTGTGAGGAGCACGGAGCGAGGAACGAGGAGACGCAGAGTCAAATTCAAACATATAGACATAAATCATATCCAGGGAACCAGGAAAACACACGCAGCAAGGGTAGACATATACAGACATTCACAATTCCGGACAAGGGAAATTCAGAAACACAGGGTTTAAGTACAGGGGAAATAATGGGACACACCTGGGAACAAATGAACTAAATGACAGGAACGGCAAGGAGCCCTCCATGGGCTAAACTCGGGAACAGGAGCCCTCTTTGGGCTGGATTCAAGGGCTGGAGCCGACACTGGAGCGAGCTCTGGGGCTGGAGCCGACACTGGGCTAAACTCGGGGACTGGATCCTTCTCTGGGCTAAACTCGGGGACTGGAGCCATCACTGGGCTAAACTCGGTAACAGGAGCCCTCCAAGAAAGGAAACCTCAGAGAACAGTACAAAATAATAAAAAAGGCAGTTCATTTCCCTTTAAAACATGGAAAAACCTGAAATTTACTATGGTATATTGTGCATGTAGTTTATATTTTAAATTGTTAAGCTAAATCAATGAGTTTATAAGACCCCTTTAATCTTTTTATAGGCCAATACCTTAGACATGTACAACATATCCACATTTATGTGCAGGCTACTCAGCATTGGTCAGTCGTGACTCGTATCCGACATGAAGGATCAGTGAATGAAACTGTGACCACAAACATCATTTAATGAAATGAACGAAAGGCAATAATCAGCAATATGTGTTCACACAAATAACTTTATTTGAATATTTCATTGCTATAGCTTGTTACCACCACAGTCCCCATTTTCCTTTTATAATGCAATAAACCTTATTTTTGATCAGCAGACTTGAGTTCTGTGTCCTCTGTGTTGCTTTCCTAGAGCCAGGGTTGTAACAGTAGGTGTGTGGGCTCACCGCAGGCTCTCTGTGAGCAGGCCACACTATGGGACTGTCCACATTAATCCCATGATGGCCCAGTGTGGGCTCGCCCGTTCGGGCCCAGAGGAACTTTTGTACCTTTGGGCCCATGCAGGTTTTGCGTAGACAGCCCTGTAATGCAACTAGGAGAATACTAACATTGACTGGCCATTCTTTAGTCACTCAACTGAACTGGAATGGCTCAAACCAAAAGAAACCTTTTCAGAACCTGTTGTTTTATATAGGCCAGGATCCTCAAATCTGGCTCGTAAGATCCACCTACCTGCAGAGTTTAGCTCTAACCTTAATCAAACACACCTGAGCATGTCTTCAGGATCATTAGAAAATCACAGGTGGGTGAGTTTGATCAAATTTGGAGCTAAACTCTGCAGGAAAGTGAGTTTAATGAGCCAGATTTGAGGATCCTGATATAGGCCGATTTACTTTTCCGAGGCTGTTTGAAAATGCTCCATTCAGCCAAGTCCTCCTTATTCTGAAGTTGAGAGTGAGATAAAGGTGTGGTTGTGGAATTCAAGAGACAGAGCGGGTGGATGAAAGGAGCGCTACCACCGTCTGCTGACTACCCTTACGAAAAAGAAAAACTGTGTAACATTATGGAATAAAATGTCGACCAATGAAGAGGTAATAATGACTGTCAAGCTTTGGGGTGTTGATCGACTTTATCTACGTTTTGATTATCATTCTGAATCCAATTCATAGTCTTTTTTCAGCTTTTTGTTCAAAATGTTTTTTCTTTATTTTTTCTTTATGAAACTTATCCACATTAAAGTGTTTAAAAAAGAATGCATGAAGCTAGAATAAAATGTTTTTGTTTACAAGCAGATACCCTGTGCTTTTGATGTTTTGTATGTTCAGATATTCATATAACAAAATATATACAAATTAATGAGACCTCGGGGGGAGAGTGAGTTTCGCCAATGAATACTTTAGCACATCAAAACATATTTTCAGCAGAGGTCAAAGTAATAATTTGGTATTTATTATTTTTATGTTAATTTGTATTATTTTTTATATTTGTATAGATATGTAGTCCCTTTCAGAGTGTTAAATTAGCCGTATTAACCTGACTTGAATGTTTTCTATTTTGTATTTAATATATCCATTGATTTGAAATCCCTTTGACTACTGTACATTTTTGACAATACAGACATTAGTTGTGTGGTGACTGCATCCATTTCAGATGTATAATAACTGTTTTCCCCAAAGACTTATGTTACAGTAGCTGAAAAATGTTAATAGTGAAACAGATTTATTGTTGTAGATTAATAGTGCGGGCCCTGTGTGGTCCTAGTGAGGGCTTCCTGGGGGCCCTTAGGCTAGCCCTAAGTGGGCCCGTAAAGGGCCACCGCAGGCTTGTTTGCAGGGTAAATCTGGACACAGTTTTCAGTCCTGCAGTACAAATGTAGTAATTATTATGCAGTTTGTAAGGCTGTTGTCCTGCTTCTCTGTAACTTGTGTTCTTTGAGTGTTTGTCTGAGACTGACATCTAGTAGACATTTCATCATCAGGGTTTCCCAATCCTATTCCAGGAGAGTCACTTTCCCACAGGGTTTAGTTTGATCTCTAATTAAACGCACCTAAATCAACTAATCAAGGTCTGTGTCGAAACTAAACTCAGGAATGAGGAACCTGTTTTACAGACTCGCAGACAAACCTGTTTTACACACGTCACTCAAACACAGAACCAGGAATCACATGAGTTCAGGGAAAGAGAAACTGAAGTGTAGCTGAGCTGTTGTGTGTTTGTGTCTCTGTATTCATGCAGTAAAATGGCAGAAGCCAGATTTTCTCAGGATGAGTTCTTGTGTCCGGTGTGTCTGGATCAGCTTACAGCATTCACACTGCTCACCACAGCAGAAATGACGTCTCACTTAGGGGTCTCACTTGGCAGCCCCAATCACCTCTGAGCATTACAAGAAAAGGCCAATGAAAATTGGCAAGTGGAATATCAAGCGTAGTGTCAGTTCTGGCAAGCCACGTCTGTCAAGCTCGCATCAGTTAAACCACGTACACCCACAGGGATGCGACACCCATCACTGCACTCATGTATATATAAGGTCCTTCAGTATCATCGCCAGCCTTCGCGTTGCTCAATAGCTAATTAATGACGAATTCGGCAGGCAAACACCATCATCTCACTACTAGGAATTGTGCAATCGGGAATTTAGTGAGAAGAATTCGTTCCTCTTATAAACTTCACTACGATTCATTCAAGTTTGTTAACTTGAACACGTGCTTTCGCAACAGTGTTAAGTTTGTGTTTGATTTTCTTTACACATTTAGCGATAATGGCAATAACTCCAAAATGACTTGCCCAAAAAAAAATTCTAAACAGTATTACTGCCAAAAGAGCAAAGCTGATAATGTTTCTCAACATTATTTTCCCCTTGATATAATAGGAACTGCCCCGCACAAGCTGTTGTAACGTGCATTAAGCCGGGAGAGATCACTCTTGTCGTAAGTAAGGGACCGTGGGGTAAATGCAAGTTAGTTATCGCACATTGATCGTAAGTGCCTGATTCGGAAGTAGCATTGCTTCACGCATTGCTATATTATTGATATGGACCCCATGAGTTATATGACTGACTCAAGAACAAGTTCAGATGGGCTCTTCAGGCAGTTCAGGTTGCCATGGCGGAGCAGGGGACTCAGGAGGCCATGGTGGATCCTCCGTGGCCTTAGCCGGCTCGGCCACGGGTATATGGCCCTCCCGCCCCAAATTTTCTTGGGGAAAACTAGGAATCCAGGGGGGCGCTCTGGAGGAGCGGGCTCTGGGGGGCGCTCTGGAGACGAAGGAGGGCTGGACGGGACCAGCGGAGGCGAAGGAGACTCAGGAGACGATGGAGAGCTTTCTAGAGTGGATTCTGGGGTGAGGATTGGAGCCGAAAACTCCGGAGGCAGCACGTAGAGCCAGCGGCGGGCTTGAGTGAGCCGTAGCCGGCAGGCCTGACTGATGATCAGCTGAAGAGTGAGACTTCAGAGCGGCCGGTGCTCCTGGGCTGAGGACTACGGTGGAGCTCCGGAGACCACGGGGATGTCTCGGTTTGGGCAGGTGGTCAGAGCCGTTGGCGAGGTATGTGGGGGTTCCTGGCGTGAGGTGAGCTGGGGAGACACAGCTCGTTCCAGAGGGGGCTGGACGAGGAGACTTAGAATTTGCATTGATTTCTTCCACCTCGAAGTTGGAATTGTTTAAATAGAGGATTAGATTAATCAGCTCGATCAGAGGAAAATTCACATGTGGGGAGATCGCAGCGGATTATATCATCGTCCAGCCCCAGCTGGAAACATGCACCAAGTGAAGAGTCGTGCCAGCTCACCTCGTTGGAAAGTGCGAGGAATTCCTCCACATATCTCTCCAATGTCTGACCACTCTGCCGCAGCGCACACAGCTTGTCAATTGTTTTCATCGTTATCTGTAATTGGTGTTGGATTCTGTCACGCGGTCGTGGTTGTAGAAATGGCGCACGATGAAGGAGTAGAAGTAAAGGAATCTTTAATATACATCAACACACTTTGACCATTGAAAATAACGTTAATCCAACACAAAGAACATCTAGAAACTGAAGACTTATAAAGACAGGGAAACCAAGGAGTAAACGAGATGAGTACTACAATGCAGGTGAACAGAATGAACGATGATGAACTAATAATGAAAACCGGAACTGAACCAAATAGGGGCAAACAGGAACTAACACAACGTTTGTTGTAACACGTGACAATATGGAAATATACATATATTTCTAATGTTTAACAATCATTCACAATGTACATGTTTCATATTTTAAAATATAGCTAGTATAGCTATAGCTATATATATATATATATGTATGTATGTGTGTGTATTATGTAATATATCACATTATATTTTGCAGTATATTCACATATTTTTGTTGTGTAAGGGGATTCTAGTTAAGGAAACAATCTGAGCACAGTGTGAAATATATTCTAAAACTTTAAGGAGACCATTGTGAGAGTGTTAGAGTTTTTGTCTCCAGAGACAAGTTTAAAAAGGAGGCGTCTCCATTCGATCTTAAAGTAACCTCATTTCTCTCTAGGAGAAATATTTGAGATTGTTAAAGAGATCTTGCTTTTGATTTTTCTTTCCTCTGGGCTGATCCAATAGTCCGTTTGTTTTCTGTGTAGAGCCGCAGCTTAATTATGCAAAACACAGAAACACTGTCAGTGTGAAGCTCTACATCTGTGTCAGATCATTTATAATACTTACACTTGTAGTTTGAAACTTCATGTTAATTCATGCACAATGATCACTGATCATCACTTTCAGAGTTTGAACCTACAGACATGGTTTTATCAGTTCAGATAAATTCATCTGGATTCCTGGATTCATCTGTTCACTTGATGATTTAGTGCCAGTAGTTTTAATTCCTGATTCTGATGTGTTTTATCTCCATCAGATTCCCATCAGCTCTCTCTGGATCTGAACACAGTGAATAAACTCCTCCGTCTGTCTGAGAGAAACAGAGTGATTACTGCCACTAAAACTGTCCAGTCGTATCCTGATCATCCAAACAGATTTGATTATTATCTTCAGGTGTTGTGTAGAGAGAGTGTGTGTGGACGCTGTTACTGGGAGCTGGAGTCTGGATTGTTTTTGTCTCTTAATATTGGATCATCAGTGAAACTGTGTTGATGAATCAGAATAGACTGATGAGAGATTCTACCCATAATGCTTTGAGCTGCGTGATAAATCTGCAACAGTGAGATGTTAGAGTCTCTTCATGACATTAATACTGCAGCTGAACTTCTGTCAGTGAAATAACATGTCAGAACTAGATAAAAAAGTTTGTTGAGACCAGAAAGCTTTAACCCTTTCACACGTGACTTTTCAGTAAAATATTCTAGCTGAGCGTGAGTTTTTTAGGCGACCATTATTTTAGTGTATCGACTTATTGTTTCCATGGTGACGCGTCATGCTTGTCATGTGACACACGCAGACACAATAGTGCTGTATGACAGATATATCGCTTTTATTTCGTTTTTCCTTTTTTAATATAAATATTCACAAACGTGCTCACTAAATTATGAAACATCTGATATTCTCAAATACACTATATTGCCAAAAGTATTGGAACACCCGCTTCTAATCAACAGGTTTAACTACTTTAGTAATTTCCACGAGTGCAAATCTGAATGTTGAAGCATATAATGCTATTCCAGGGAATTGCGTGCTTCTAATTTTATAGCAGCAGTTTTCAAAAAGAAATGATTGATTGAGTCAGTGTGGAAGAACTTTCCATCTTTGCTGCCACAGTTTTGGAAGTGCCTTTTTCTGTTCTAAAGAAGGGGGGGTCCCAATACTTTTGTCCATATAGTGTATGTGCAATTAAATGTATTTGGTAGTTTAAATACCTTTATAATTAAAGGGTTAATAAGTTCTAAAAAGTTTCATAAGTTTGACAGTTTTCATAAGTTTTGAAAAGTTGCTAGGGTGTTGCTATGCGGTTAATCGGGAACTCAGGGTGGTTGCTAGGGAATTTCTATGAGGTTGTTAAGGTAATTGGGGTGGTTGCTTGGGAGTTTCTGTGCAGTTGCTAAGGTGCTTGGGGTGGTTGCTATGCAGTTGCTAGGGTACTTATATTGGTTGCAAGGTTGGTTTGGATGGTTGCTAGAGTGTTGCTATGAAATTTCTGGTATCATCATATTAATGTCAATGTAAGTCTATGGGATTTTATGATTTGTAATCTTCATTTGTATGAAAACCGTAAGTCTGATCAGTTAGAAAAGATATAGCAACTTAAGATCAGTCTGAAGATCTGGGCTGAGTTTGATGGATGTAGAGTTAAAGCTCTAGGAGGAGTTAAGAGTCAGAAATTTTAGTCTCAGAAGAAGAATAACTAAGTTTAAACCGCGTTTCAGTGAGTTGGTTAATGCAGGGACACAGATGCTGTTTACTCTGTTTGTGTGGAGATCTCAAAGTCTTCATGTGAAATAAGACCCTTGTTCACACTCACTGTTTAACCTGATCTTTCAGACCACAAAAAATAAAATAAAATAAAAAATGGGTTTGAGCGATTTACAAAACAAATCTGATTTTTGTTCTGTTTCTGGTTTAGTATTATTTTAGTGTCTTCATTGTGCATGTATTAATATGATTGATATGCATTAAACATTAAGACAATCAGAATAAATGAGTTTAAATCCTATTGTGTTGTGATTCATCATGTTACCTCTGTCAAACATTTCTGTTTTCAAAGGGCAATACTGATGAAAATAAAATCTCGTGTCATGATGCAGGTAGGATCTCATACTTCAGGCAGTTTTTCGGTGTCTGTCTGTGTGTGATCATAAAGAACGGCTCAGGATCTTCTGAGCAGCTGATTTATCAATCTGCACTTATTAATGAGTATGCATGTCACACTTTAATCTATTCTTGCAGTGTAAGTTACAGATGCATGACTCTGGATCTGTATTCATAAAGAAGTTTGTCTCATCACTCACTGTTTACTTCAGGCTTTTGACTTCAAACCAATTCAACTTGCTAAGAGTATATTTTACTAGAGAACGAGAGAAACCGTGCTATAACGATGTGAATTTTTTGTTGTCATTATTGTTAGTTATTTCTCTTGTTGTGCTGTAAAAAGCTTGTGTTTTTACATGTGTTGATTTAGAGCAGTAAAGCTCAGGCTATTTTTAGCCTGTTTAAGCTCTTCAGTGTGTCAGTGTTTGCAGCGGATAGCAAACATTACTCTCAAATAAAGCAGCAGAAACACATCCACATGAACTCATGTGAACTCAAGAACACCAGCAAACCACACTGAGAATCACATTCTCATGACAGCATTCAACTGTTGAGCTTTCCCATTCTTAGCCTCTGCTTTATGTGTTTGTTCAAAGATTTTGCTCATTTATTGGACCTTCTTTATATCAAGAAGCTTTCTATTTCAAAAGCTTTTTATTTCAGGAAGACCTTCTATATATGTCTTGTGTTTTTATGTTTTACATAAAAAAAACCCCCCTGCTATTAATTACATGATTAAAAACACATGATATAAAGTAGCATTGTCACGGTGCGGCGTGATAGACGCACGATGAAGATGAATACTCAATAATCTTTAATATAATCCACACAGAAGGAATCCACAGAAGGTAGGTATGACACACACGCACAATTCAACCATAACACTGGACAAACAAGGAATGCACAGACTAGACTTAATAAAGGGGAGCATGATGAGGGGCAGGTGAGGAGGATGAACTAATAATGACATAACGAGAACAGGAACAGAACAAAATATGGGCAAAAGGAACTAACTAATGAGAGAGAGACAGAAACAGGGTCAGTAAACACATGAGGGATGAAAACACAACAAAACGTCCAAAGGGGAGTGACGGGCATAACATATTACCTTAATAAAGACAAATACTGAAATGAAATGAAAATGTGTGTTTACCAATAAAGCAAGAGTAAACACAGAGCCTCAAACCAGGGTTATTATAGTTAACTAAACCAACCAACCAAAAATAAATAGATTAATTAATTAATTAATTAAAAATAAAAATACTTCAAATAAAACAAATGTTAACTGAAATGAAATAAAATATTTAAAATCACATTTTAGTTCAGATAGTTACCAACGCAACATTTATCATCTTTATTTAGTTTAACATGATGCCCTAAAATAACTAAAACTTAAATTAAAATTCATATAAAACTATTTAGACATTTGATTTGCAGACTACTGTATATCACTGATAAAATCATACAAGCAAACATGTGTGATGTTCAGATGTGTTAAAACTTGTGGTCTTGTGTTGATGACAGGTTCATGAATATCTGCCTCCACTGTAAAAATCATTAGGAGCATAAAGCATCAAAAATACTGAACAGATTTATATGAATATATTAAAAATAACTCTTAACATCTATATAATTTAGCATGAGCAGTATATATAGCACATATGAGAACACTAGCTGTGTTTGTGTCTCTATCGCTTCTCAAACTCATCTCAGCATCCAGTACAGAAATCACCGCTGAAAAATCACATGAGCTTTGAAATCACTGACATTTTTATTCATCAAGCTATCTTCATTACATAATTGTAACACTCAGTCTTCAACAGTGGGTATACACAACTAACGTTTGTTCCGGGGCCTCTTAAAAGAGTTGGTTAGATTGATGGTTGATAGAATGATGGTTGTTTATTGTCTGTAATGTCCAATATATAAATGTGTGGAAGTCTTTGTGTGTGTGTGTGTGTGTGTGTGTGTGTGTGTGTGTGAGAGAGTGAGTGAGTGTGTGTGTGTGTGTGTGTGTAAGAGAGAGAGAGAGATTGGTCACAATCACAAGAGTCCGTGAGCTCGAAGGAACAGCGCTGTCCTGTGAATCCTAACAAACCATACATCAATGGAAAGCTTATTTATTCTGCTTTCAGATGATGTATACATCTCAATTTCAAAAGAAAAAATTATTTTACTTACACTTTACATGTAATAATAACTATTTTAAATCTTGATTTATTGTCACTGCGTCAAGGATGGAAAACGATGCAACTGAAATCACGTAGGTGTAATTCTGAATGATCCCTAGTGCAAACACATCCTAATGCATATCGTTTCTGAATGGCATGCAGTGATTTACACTCTTCACGCGTCAGTTTAGCTGAAGCTCAGCGCGTCAGACGCGCGCTCCTCGGTGATCAGCAGAATTATTGCAGCGCGCAGGCGTGATCCAGTCTGAGCCGCGCGAGCTGGAGGCCAGTCGCTCGTGCAGCGCGTCTCTTCCGTCTCCTGAGCTCCACCTCTCCCGCCGGACATGCCCTCCGGACCCCGGCGACGCTCCACGCCTCTGTCCGGCGCGTAAATGGACCTCCCGCCATGGACGAAACGCCGTTCCAGAAAATCAAGACGCGGCGCAGGAGGAGCCACTGCCCGCCGGGGGTCATCGCCTGTGAGGACGAGTTCGACTGCAAGGAGCTCGAGTCGCTCTTCCGCAGCTACAGCCTGAAGCTGGAGCAGACGCGCACGCTGACGGCGCTGACGGTGCTCGCGTTGCTGGCGTCCAGCCTCAGCCTGCTGGAGCTGCTGCTGTCCGGCGCCAGCCTCACCGTCGCCAAGGGCTCGTACCCGGTGCACTCCGTCGTCTTCGTCTCGCTCTTCATCGTCACCAACGTCAAGTACCTGCGGGCGAGCCAGCTGCAGCAGATCGCGCACCTGAGTCTGCTCTTCTGCTTCAGCTTCTCGCTGCTGTGCTGCCCGTTCGCCGCGGCTCCGGAGCACGGCGTGTGGCAGCTGCTGCTGCTGACGTTCGTGGCGTACGCGCTCTAACCCTCGTAATGCATTCTAAACGGTGTACTGTTTTCAGCACTGGACAGCGACCAGCAGACAGTTTACATCTGAGTTTACATCTCAGTTTAGATTCTTAACACTGTGCTATTAGCTGAATAGCTGAAGTGTTTTTTGTCTTTAATGATAGTTGTTCATGAGTCTCTTGTTTGTCCTGAACAGTTAAACTGCCTGCTGTTCTTCAGAAAAATCCTTCAACTCCCACAAATTCTTTGGTTTTCCAGTATTTTTTGTGTATTTGAACCCTTTCCAACAATGACTGTATGATTTTGAGATGCATCT
>NW_015657493.1:260945-263936 GCF_001515625.1 Sinocyclocheilus rhinocerous
GAGCAGTGGGCAGCCATTTATGCTGCGGCGCCCGGGGAGCAGTTGGGGGTTCGGCTCAAGGGCCCCTCAGTCGTGGTATTGAAGGTGGGAGAGAGCGCTGTACATTCACTCCCCCCACCTACAATCCCTGCCGGTACGAGACTCAAACCCACAACCTTTGGGTTACGAGTCCGACTCTCTAACCATTAGGCCACGACTTCCCACCTGAAGATGTGTATTATTTTGACTAGATATCATATTTTTTCATTTAGTACTGCCCTTCAGAAGCTACATAAGATACTTACATGTTTCCCAGAAGACAAAATAAGTGAAATTTACCCTGATCTTCAAATTCAAAAAGTTTTCACCCCCGGCTCTTAATGGATTGCTTTTCATCTAACCCTCATAGTGCATTCAAAACTGTGTACAATTTTCAGCACTGGACAGCGATCAGACTCACACATACAGACACCAGGTTACTCAAGCATAATGGTTTTTATTTAACTTTTTTTTTTTTTCTCAAACAACATCAAAACAACATAAATATATGATATATATATATGAATATATGAAAAGTTTTCAAACAAAATAAATTCATTTTACTTGCATAAACTTTCACTTTCAGGCAAAGAGTGATACATTTTTAATGCTGCAGTGGTGCAGGCGACAGATTCACGTTTATAAACAAAATCCAGTCCCAAAGTTGTGTGAGTAAATGTACCCAGCAGGTTGGTCAAACATTTAACCCAACCAGTAGCTGGGTTTGTTTTTAACCCAGCATTTTTTAGCGTGTACTATAGCCGTACAGACAGCAGCGATCTATGCTCATCATTTATATTGAGCCAGTCACTCAGAAGTTTATATCCTGTGAGCATGTGTTATGGTTCAGTGTGTGGTTTCAGCTGTAGTGTTTGTGTGTTTTCCAGCTGGTTGCGAACACGCTGCTCTTCACCGGAGTGAATCTGTCGGGTCTGTTTGTTCGGATCCTGATGGAGAGAGCGCAGCGCAAAGCCTTCCTGCAGGCCCGAGACTGCCTCGAGGAGAAACTGCGCATGGAGGACGAGAACGAGAAACAGGTCACAGTCAGATACACAATAAACACAATCAAAACCTCACTGTAAATACATAGAATTGCACTCTAAAAACACTGTTTCATAAAAAAAAACCATGCAACAGTTTTCATCAATCTTTTTGAGTTACGACAACTAATGAAATATTCCAACCAAGTTAGAGGAACTTAATTAGCATAAACACATTTTTCAGTTAATTACTTACAAGAGTTATGTGATTCTAACTGAGTGATGCCAATGGAACCAATGAATCTGATCTAGTTCTGGTAAACCGGTGTTCTGTCAGATTTTGCTACCTCCCATTAAAACAGCGGGTAGTACAATTCGACAACGAAAAATGCTACCTGTAAAATTATGGTTTATTAACGTCTACACCTACCCCTACCCTAAACCTACCCTAACAGTAATGCAGATACATTAAATATTGTTGTTCAGCATGAGAAAAAGGACGATGATGCTCTTGCTGTCTCATGTGTCTCTGATGATGATGATGATGATGATGATGATGATGGTTGCACGTGTGCAGGAGCGTCTGCTGATGAGTCTGCTGCCCAGAAACGTGGCCATGGAGATGAAGGAGGACTTCCTGAAACCCCCAGAGAGGATCTTCCACAAGATCTACATCCAGCGGCACGACAACGTCAGGTAACACCGACTGACATGCTTCATTTCTACGGTCTGTGTAAATGCTATGGTTTCCTGTGAGTAAAGGAACTGCTCCAGCGGCTGTAATGATCACGGATGCTGTCTGAGCGAGAATCTTGATCAGGAGTGATTTTTTATTTTATTTATCAGTACACAGTCAAACAAGTCTAATCAAACAATTCTAATGGAAAATCATGGTTTCCAGTTTAAACCTGTTTAAAAAAACAACAACAACATTCACAAAGAAAAAAAAACTGTTGCAGCTTCACAGAAATTAACAGGAAAATAACAAAATTAGAAAATAAAAGAAGAGTGATGTCAAAGCGCATGCTCTTCAATTGCATGCACAAATACGGCGGTGCACGCTGTAGCCTGTATCATTTCATATTAAAGTGTGAATGAAACTACGAGCATGCGTGTCAGATCTGTGTCACGTTCAGCAGCGGCAGCTCTTAAAGTAATAGCAGCCAAATAACCTAATAACCAGCTGCTGTGATGTCTGTTCATCAAAGAACAAAAGAAAAAGAGGAAATCAATAACTTTTGTAGCTTTAAGGATTCTTCTACATTTAATTTAGAATTTAGTGTGTGATAACTTTATTCAATTTCTGTATATTTCCTATTTGCTGAAGGGCTCGGGTAGCTAAATATGACATTTATTATAATGGGTTTATGTGAAGATTGTTTTAAGTTCACTTAAATTAGATGTTATTTTTTAAAGTCTACTAAATGTTAAAATTGATAGCTCTCAATTATACTGTAATGTTCAATGGCTATAGTCAATGGTTAAATATTAGGAAAAAATAATTTCCTAGAGACATCAGTAGTATTGGTATCAGTGATCCTCGCCTTCAGTCATAAAAAAATGCCATTAAAAATATACTGTCTTTATGCTGTTTCTACATTAATTTGAAGTTTGAATGTAAAATCATTGCAATATAAAAGTATATTAAAAAACTTTAATGTTAGGTGGGTTTAAAAAGCAATGCGGTTAATTAGTTATTTTTAATGGATTGACAGCACTAAACAGAACAGATTATGCTTATTTAAAAAGACATCGCAATAAACATTAAAGTCTTTCGAACGTTGCCTTTAATTAGTAAGAGAACTAAATGAAATATTTACTAAATATTTATATTTATCTTTACTCTTTAATTTTAAGTGAGAATTGTACTTTAATGTGAGTGAGTCTGTGTGTGTGTGTGTGTGTGTGTGTGTGTGTCTATGTGAGTGTGTGTGTGTGTGTGTGTGTCTGTGTGGGTGTGTGGGTGTGTGTGTGTGTGTGTGTGAGATCAGGC
>NW_015657493.1:264169-278754 GCF_001515625.1 Sinocyclocheilus rhinocerous
TGAGTGTGTGAGTGTGTGTGTGTGTGTGTGAGTGCATGTGTGTGTGTGTGTGAGACTGTGAGTGTGTGTGTGTGTGTGTGTGTGCGTATGTTGAGACGTTACTGAGACACCTTCACCGGCCCTCAGATTAAGCCTCAGTAGGGATTTACTGCTATGGACACTAAAGAGTGTTGCGTAATGCTCGTGCTGAGAGATATTTCTGGAGCAGATCAGAGACGCTCCTGCTGGAATATAAGACGGGTGCTCTCCATCAGGTTCTGGACCTGTGATCAGAGCCCACTGATTTCACTGAAAAACTATCAACTAATATTTATCAGCATTTTTGACAAGTGTTATGTACAGTATATAATATGTACAGTATATAATATATAACAATTGTGCACTGCACTCATTTACCATAAGGAACTACAGACATCATGACTCTTTATTTGTTCAGACTGATAACAAACCTTTTAGACAATATTGAACTTTTACACTAACTGATCAGATACACTCATAACACCCTAGCAACCACATAGCAACAGGTTAACAATCACTCAAACACTTTAGCGATCACATGATCTGTCACTCGGCATCTTGATTGACTGAAGGATTCTGCTCGTCCTCTGCGTGATCTCTGTCACAGATGGAGCCGCATTCAAACATTCACAGCAAACTCAATTTATGGCAGCGTGGTTATATTGACATCTGCGCTATGACAGCGTCTCAGTGTTCACATGCGCCCACACACACACACACACACATACTTGTCTTATTTTCACGTACAAATATATCAACATTATTAAATCAAGATATATTTGCACAAACAGGGCTTAGACAAGCCAGGATCAGACCATAGTTCAATTAGGACATATAAGTAATTTTTATAAAAGTGCCTTTGATAAAAACATCTCTGGTGTGCATCTTCAGACAAAACAAAGGCACTGATATATTTTAAGATCAATCAGTGCAAGTTTCTTTCAGTTGAAACAGCTCAGACTTACATTTAGACTAAAGCCTTGTCTGTGAAAACGCGGGAAAATTACTTAAGTCTTGCTTAAATCTGTTCATATTAACTTTTGTTTTCTGAGAAAAGAATAAAAAAATAAAATGAAGTGAGTTCATACTTAAAACATGAATTCGTTGTATAAGACCATAATTTGTTAATTTTTCAACATTTACTCTGATATTAAACTGAACTGAATCAACGCTCATCTAACTGGATCTGAATAATGACTCTTGTCCTCTGTAGAGCTGCTTTACAGTTAAAATTGAATTTGCCTCATATTTAATGAAGTTTACATCATTTATTCCGGGACAGACCCTCTGTGACTGAACCTTCACACAGACCTGAGCTGATGTCTCCTGACAGTTCACTTCGTACATAATTCACTGAAATCTTAATCAGATGGAGCAATCAATAAAACTCTGACACCCAGATTCAAATAAAGCAGCACACATAGAGTATAAATACAGTATACATCTCTTTTAGTCTGAGCTCCTGATGGACAAACAGCAGATTCTTAAGAGAGCAAATACAAGTCTTTGTGTTTCCTCATGTGAAGTGTTAGGAAGGGTCTAATGATTTTCCGTGTGTTTTTTCCTGCAGTATTCTGTTCGCGGATATCGTGGGCTTCACGAGTCTGGCGTCGCAGTGCACGGCGCAGGAGCTCGTTAAACTCCTCAACGAGCTCTTCGGCAAGTTTGACGAGCTCGCCACGGTGAGTCGCTCTCATTGGTTCACGCCTGTTGCTATGGTGACTTCACACCCCGGCAACAGCAACAGGAGGACAGGTGTGAGTTATGCATAATCAGAGAGTTATATGTGATAAAGATGAAATTATGACAGCGGTGGGATCATGTTAGGCTGATCCCTCAGGAGTTCCATCAAACCATCAAGTTATATGTGTGAAAGAGCTTCACAAACATCTTGTCAAGCATACAGTATCTTTATTTTCAAATAGCTGTATCTCGGCCAAATATTGTCCTATCCTAACAAACCATACATCAATGGAAAGCTTATTTATTTAGGTTTCAGATGATGCATAAATCTCAATTTTGAAAAATTGACCCTTATGAGTGGTTTTGTGCTCCAGGGTCACATATCATTATTCAAAAGAACAATTAAAATGTTATTTATAAATGAACTTTAAGTGTTTCCAAAAAATAAATAAATAAAAAATTGGGGGTTTATGAATTATTTGTCAATATGATTTTGTTTATGCACACACGTGCTATTTTACTTTTATTGATATACTATTATTTTTGGTAATATTTCTAATATATATACATTTTTAAACAGATTTTATTTTAATATTTTCTGTTTTTGTTTTTTTAGTTAATTTCAGTTAAAGGTTTAGTTATTTTTTCATTTATATAACAGTAAAGCACTGAGGAAGGTCATACGCTCACTTTCAGTAAACTTTTTCGTTTTTGACCCAATAGAATGTGGGCTTCTTTTGGCATATATAGCCTACTGTTCATTATAAAAGTATTGAAATAGCAGAGTTTTTTTTTCTTCATTTTAAATATATAAAATAATATTGGAATGTCAGATATTTTCTGACTTGGTGATGTTTTTTCTGAATATTCTTTAGTGATGTTTTAGGTAAATATCAGGGTGATTCATTGCGTGAGTATTGTCAGCTTGCTCATGGACGAGTTCAATCAGGGTCGTTTTCAGTCTCTTGCATGCTCACACCGGTTAAACCTCTCCTGTCTGTCTTCATCAGGGTTTGTGAAGGTGAAGGTGCTTTAATGTGAAGACATGTGCCTGTTCAAGTAAACATGTAGATATATCTCGATGTAATCTAGACATTAGAATAGCTTACATTCACATGTGCCTATGAAATCCTTTAATCCATGGATTACAGACATGTTTCTGTCAGCGTCAGAAGGTCTTTCAGCAGGTCTGCGCTCAGTGTTTCAGTGTGATTGTCGATCTGTGGTGTGAGTTTGTTTCGTTGCAGGGTCAGTTTGTTCACATGTTTCATTTGATCCACTCATACTCCTTCTGTTTGGACTGAATCTCACACATGCTCGTCCATATAATCTAAATTGAAAAAACAAACACACACTTATGAATGAGGAAAAACAGAGGCAATTTATCCTAGAGATGTCAACAGTATTAACAGAACCATATTATTGTAGTTCCACGACAAACCAGAACTAGTGCAGAAGTGAATAGAACAGGAAGGACGTAGCAGGTTGCTTTGGAAATATAAAACATGAGCAGTGCCTGTATTTTTGGTTGTTGTGGGTGAATTAATTGCCTCTGGAAGAGGAGTATCTTCAGATGGCTCTAGAGAGTTGTGATGGTCTCAGCAGATCTGGTGGAGTTTTGCAGGAACAGAAAGTGTTAATGTTGTAGTAGGCGTCGTTTTGACCTGGTTATAATGGTTATTCGAGGTGATCTCATTTACTCAGTCCTAGATGCCTGAAGGTCACGCAGAGATGAGATGATGGGTTTGAAAGCTATAATGACAGGTACAGCTGTGTATCATCTGTATAGAGGCAGTAGAGGTTGTGTATATGGACAATTGGAGGGGACCAAGCACTGAACCCTGTGGCACCCCAGTGTTTACCCTCTGCCTCAACAACCCCTCAAAGGATTTGCTTGTGTCAGTGAACTATAGATCCTCTGACAGCAAGAAGCATCTTATGATTCCCTCTGTTGAAGCCAGTGGACAGGTCTAGTATGATGTTTTGGTGTGAACTTATGCCAGCTGCAGAGTTTTAGCTGCTCCTTTCCTCTTCTCCTGAATGTCTTATGAAAGAAAAAAAGAGAGAGCTGCCTGAACACAGTTTTGACAGGAGAGGGACCGATCTTAATCGAGTGGTGGGAAAGATGCCAGTAATAAGACATGTAAGAGGATTGTGGAGTGGAACGCTCTTCATTGGGCAAAACCACTTCAGGAGGTTCAGTTTGATCCAATTAAGTGTTTATATGGTGTGACGTGCAGACTCACTGACTTGGCATTGTGGGAAAGCAGTTGTGATTGTAGCTGACCCTGGATCAGTTATGGATCAGGATTAGAGTGAGGATGTGTTTCATGAGGCCACTTCAGTAAGCATACACAAGACCTGTGGGACTCAAAGTTGCTTTCTAATCTATTGTCTAAAATTATGCATTACGACTATTGCATTATGTATTACGATTATTGTTGACTATTTGATGAATTGCTTTGTTCCTCTTTTGTGAGTCACTTTGGATAAAAGCATTTGCTAATTGCATGCATTGCATTGCACTGTTTTAATGTGAATATGGACAAGGAAGTGCTATTAATGTAAGCCAGTGAAACTACAGAATCTACATGTTCAACACATTAAACCAGTCTCAGATATAAAGAGAAAGCACTGGAGAAAAGCAGCAGATGCAGTATGAGGACTGCAGAACTCAACAGATCTGTCTGTAGCATTTTCAGTAATGACAACCATCCTGATGAGTCTGAAAATGAAAACTTCAGCGGCAGAAATCAAGTAAAAAGCGCTGGGTTTATTTTGGACTGGATTGTAATGTAGATTGTGTAACACCTAATAAACACTTCAAGTGAAAGAACAGAGCTAGAGCTCTTCCGTTATAATGAACCAGCCCCAGACATGGTGTGAATGAGAGATTTACTGTGCTTCACTGATTTAGCGTCTGTGAGACTGCAGAAGCCTTGTCAAAAATATAGATTTTTAGATACAAATCAGTACTGAAATATTTGAAAGTTCAATAACACTTTTCCACAGTATCGATGCACCGATACCAGCTGTGTTTAGACAGCGCTTTATTTTCACATTCACATAATATTCAACAGATGATGTGTCTGTATTCCTGTTGTCACAGAAACTTTAATTATTCCCTGCAGGTTTCTGCCAAAATTAAAAGGCTTTAACTCTTGCAAATAAAGAAATTAAGACATAAGTATTGTAATGTTTCTACTGTTATGAAATATTATTTTTATTTTAAAGGGAAGTTGTATTATAAAACATTTCTGTCTTAGAGATAATAATAGTAATAACAACAATACTAGATTATTTATTAATATTTATTACTATATTTATTATTATATTTAAATTATTTGACTTCCTAAAATCACTAATGTGAATGTGATGTGGACTGAAAGACTGAGATCACTTCAGATTGCACCAGGTTGGCCTGCTTTTAACTTTAAAATGTACAGAAATGTCTTATACTCTTCAGATTTTATGGCCTTAATGTTATAGCAGCTTTTCACCGCAGTATCAAAAATGGTATTGAATATTGATATTTTACAAGGTATCATATCAAAGATAGATTCCAGCACTAGACTGTGTTAAACTCGTACTGCAGGACTCAAACCAACTGTCAAACTACGCTCATATGAACCCTGCACAAGGAACCCAAGACTTAACTTCCAATAGTCCAGAGGCTTTAAAAGCACAGATATATGCAGAGTGAATGAACATTTGTGATCCTGGACCACAAAACCTGTCATAAGGGTCAATTTTTTAAAATTGAGATTTATACATCAATAAATACCTCAATCGGTTTATACATCAATCAATAAATAAATAAGCTTTCCATTGATGTATGGTTTGTTAGGATAGGACAATATTGATATCCATAGAAAAATGTATAATTTTGACCTATACAATGTATTGTTGGCTATTGCTACAAATATACCCCAGCGACTTATGACTGCTTTTGTGCTGCAGGGTCACATTTATACTCAAATCACTGTGTTGTCAGAAAGTCACATGACAATGCTTATATTTTCTGACGCTGGCGGTGTGAAACAGGTCTCATACTTCATGCAGAGTTGCTGTTGTAAAGCTTTTCCTCCTCCTCTGTTCATCTGCAGGAGAATCACTGCCGGCGGATCAAGATTCTGGGCGACTGCTACTACTGTGTGTCTGGCCTGACGCAGCCCAAGACGGATCACGCTCACTGCTGCGTGGAGATGGGTCTGGACATGATCGACACCATCACGTGAGTGTGAGCCGCTGATGAAGGCTCTTCTCAAGGGCAGCTGGATGATGAGTTCCTCTGTAAATCTGGTGTTCAGTCACACACGCTTCACTCTAGTGTGTACTATATCCAGCACTGCTTCCCCAGTCACTCCTGAGAGGATATGTGCTGAGGATTGTTCTGGCTCCTTTCAGTCATACATCTGAATTATGATTATGAACGTTATATACTTTTCCTTGAGTGATCATTGAATCTTCACCAAATCATCATCAGACCCGTGTGGACAAAAGCTGTTGAAAGATTTCTGATATGTCAATGAAACTCTGAACTTTTGAAATAAAACTTCAGCAACATGTCTTACTTAAAATTTTATTTTATTTTTATTTATTTATTTGGCTTTTAACTTCTTAAAGTGTTAGTTCACCCAAATGTGATCCTTCTGTCATCCTTCACACCTACCTGAATGTCTTCTGAAGGGATATGTTGTATAATAAACAGTGCAACAAAATGAGGGTGAGCAAATTATTTTGGGTGAACTATCCCTGATGAAGATTTTTTTTTTTTAGCCACAACACATCTGTTTGTGGATTTGATTTTTATTTCAAATCACTACAGTCATGATTTAGAAGAGCAGTGTCACTTTATCCTCCAGGAACTCTTTGCATATTTTATTCATAACTATTTTGATATACTTTAGAGTTATTCTCTAACCCAACAACAAATCCGATGGCAAAGCAACAAAAAGGTGAAACTCTGCAACTTCTGGAGTTATCACACAAAATTGTATATGTGCAGAACCACCTACTGGTTACAGTTAGACATAAACATATTACAATATACACAACTGGCCAAAAGTCTGGAATAATTAAGGTTAAATGTTTCTGAAAGAAGTCCCTTCCGCTTGTCAAGGCTGCATTTATTTGATTAAAAATACAGTAAAAACAGTAATATTGTGAAATATTATTTCAATTTCAAACAGCTGTTTTCTATGTGAATCTCTGTTAAACTGTAATGTATTTCTGTGATGCGCAGCTGTATTTTCAGCATCATTACTGCAGTCTTCAGTGTCACATGATCTTCAGAAATCATTCTAATATGCTGATTTGCTGCTCAAGAAACATTTCTGATTATTATCAATGTTGAAAACTGTTGTGCTGCACAATATTTTTGTGGAAACCATGATACATTTCCATTCAAAAGATTTTTTTCTTCTTTTTTTTTTTTTAGTTAATCAAGGATGCATTAAATTGATCAAAAGTGACAGTAAATACATTTACAGTGTTACAAAATATTTATATTTCAAATAAATGCTGTTCTTTTGAACTTTCTATTCATCTGTGAATCCTAAAAAAATCAAATGCATCACGGTTTCCACAAAAATATTCGGCAGCACAACTATTTTCAACATTGACAATAATCAGAAAAAAAGTTATTTTCAATTATAATAATATTTTACAGTATTACTGTTTCTACTGTATCTTTGATCAAATAAATGCAGCCTTGGTGAGCAGAAGAGACTTCTTTTAAAACATGTAAAAAAATCTGAATTATTCCAGACTTTTGACAGTTAGTGTAAACAGTTTGACTTATGGCTCTTTAAACCACTTTTCATGTAAATCTTCATTTATTGATTATGGGTGACTCAGACACTGAGCTGTTGAGCGTGATTGTGTTCTTCAGGTCGGTGGCTGAAGCTACAGAGGTGGATCTGAACATGCGTGTGGGTCTGCACACGGGAAGGGTGCTCTGTGGCGTGTTGGGCCTCAGAAAGTGGCAGTATGACGTGTGGTCCAACGACGTGACGCTGGCCAACGTGATGGAGGCTGGAGGACTGCCAGGGTGAGGAGCTCAAGCAATCAGCATCACACTCCTCTCCAGAACCCTGAGCTGTTTGAGAGCTGTTTCTCCTCTCGTCTGCTTGTTCTACAGGAAGGTGCACATCACTCGCGCCACGCTGGAGTGTCTAAATGGAAATTACGAGGTGGAGCCGGGAAACGGCCGCGAGAGACACTCGTTCCTGCTCAAACATGACATCGAGACCTTCTTCATAGTGCCATCTCACCGCAGGAAGGTGTGTGTGCACATAACAGGGAACATTCCCACAAGTTCCACTAACATATTTTAAGAGATTATTTAGTAATGTTTATGGAACATTCTTTAATGTTTGATATACATTCTCATAATGTAGAGAGAAAGCATTCTTAGAACAACATTCTTTGAATGGCTTTATGATGTTATTTTTACTCAATGAATGTTCTTGTAGTGTTGAGAGAAAATGTTATGAGATCAACATTCTCAAAGCGTCCTTATGATGTTATTTGTAGTTAATGAACACTCTCAATGTTGAGAGAAAACACTCTTAGAATAGTAAAAATAAACACTCAAATAATGTTATATTTTGGGTGAAAATAAAGTTAGAAATATATTTTAAGATTTTTTTTCCTAAGTTTTAAATAAACTTACAATCACAATAAAAATACGTACTCGGTTACTAACTTACGCGACGAAGCCAGCCAGAATGGGCGGGGCCATCTGGCTATATAAGCGGGCATATTGCCATAGGATCCTCAGGTTATTTCGAATGAAGCGACGTGCAGCTACATAACACGGCCAGTTACGCAGTACTCGTTCCCATATCTCAGGGAACCGAGGTTACATTAGTAACTGAGTACATTCCCTATCGATACTGCGTCTGCTAAGACGTTATGGGGAACCAGTACAATCCCGCTGTGCTATGCTAGAGGAACGACTCATAATTAAACTTGCCTTAAGCACCACAAGGGGCCCAGAGCGACTAAATAATTTGCAGGGAAAGCCCCGCAGGAGGCAATAGGGCCAAACTCACTGAGGTCGGCCTGGCCTAGAGTAATCGTTCCAAGAGAATTTTGTACAGCCTCGGCACTCAGTGAGGGCCAAGAGCGTACAAGAAGGAAGGCAAAGCCTAAGCACTGGTTTGCCCTGAGACACGAATGAGCCCATTATACAGAAAGGACCCGGACCTGTAAGACTGGGACGTCCAGATTATAGAACCTGGCAAATGTAGACGGCGAGGCCCAGCCGGCCACCACACAGATCTCTGCAATGGACACACCGCTAGACCACGCCCAAGACGAGGCCACACCTCTAGTCAAGTGGGCTCTTACTCTCATGGGGCAGTGAAGGCCAAATGAGGGGTATGCTAGCGCAATGGCATCAACTATCCATTTGGACAGATCCCATGTCGGGACTGTGATTGGGCGAGGCGGGTTAAGCCTCCTAGACCCCTTCAATAAGCGAACAACCAAATTGTTCCTGCCCACTGATTGGCCAGCAAAAGGAGCGTGATAGGCTGCTATAGCTGCTACATAGACCTTGAGAGTGAAAGGGGAACGGCCCTTGCCAACAGCTCTTGCAGGAAGGACAATATCAGAGATATGTCACAGGAAGCTGGGTCTTTGCTGCGGGTCATGCACCAGGTGGAGAAGACCGACCATTTAAGGGCGTAGATGCATATCGTAGACGGTGCTCTAGCTTGAGAGATTGTATTTAGTACGCTCTCAGGGAGGTTCGCGGGCTCCCATCGAGAGGCCAAAGGTGCAGAACCCACAGCTCAGGCTGGGGATGCTATATCGTTCTGTTCGCCTGAGACAGGAGGTCCCGTCTCAAGGGAATGGGCCACGGAGCTGCTACAAGGTTCCTCCAGAGCGGGTCTACTAACAGAACCTAGTGCTCTTGCTCCTTGATTCGTCTGATTACCTGTGGGATCAGGGCAATCGGGGGAAAAGCGTAAAGGAGGAGGTTGGGCCAGTTTTGGGCCAACACGTCCATGTCCTTCGAGAAATAAGTTGGGTAATGAGAGCTGTCTTTTGAGGCGAAGAGGTTGACCTCCACCTTGCCAAAGATCTCCCAGATTTTCTGAACTGTTTGTGGGTGGAGCATCCACTCTTCTGAGTGGACATTGCTCCGAGACAGCATATCCGCTCCTTGGTTCAACTTTCCCTGCACATGCGTTGCTCTCAGCAAACGCAAGTTGATCTGAGCCCATTCCAAGAGGAGCTCTACTAGAATAAAGAGGCGCTTTGAGGAGAGTCCGCCCTGGCGATTTATGTAGGACCCTACCGTCATGCTGTCCGATCTGCCCAGGACATGGTGTCCCCTCAGGTCTGGCAAGAAGGTGCGAAGGCCCAAACATACCGCCAGCATTTCCAGGCAGTTGATGTGCAGCCGACCTTCCTCTTTCGACCAGTGGCCGAAAGCCAGTTTGCCATCACACAGCGCTCCCCAACCTAAGTTCGAAGCATCTGTCGAGACCACCTTCCTTCTGTAGACCATTCCCCGGGGCACGCCCCGTTCTATCCACTGAGTGTCTTTCCAAGGGGCCAGAGCTGCCACGCAGGCCTGGTCCACCTTGACACGAAGGCATCTGAGACGCCAGGCGTGGGTCGGAACTAGTGGTTTCAGCCAGCACTGAAGGGGCCGCATACGAAGCAGGCCCAGCTGTAGCACCGGAGATGCTGAGGCCATGAGACCCAGCATCTTCTGAAACATCTTGAGGGGGCGAGAGGCTCCTAACTTGAAAGAGGCTGCGAGCTGCTGTATAGCCAGTGCACGTTCTGGCGTGACTGTTGCCCTCATTTGGGCCAGCCGAAAACTGCTCTCAGGAACGGTATCCATTGGCTGGGAGACAGATTGCTCTTGGCACAATTGACCCTGAGCCTCAGGCATTCTAAGTGACTGAGGAGAAAGGATCTGTGAGATATTAGCTTGTCCTCTGACTGGGCTAAGACGAGCCAGTCATCGAGGTAATTCAGAACGCGGATTCCCATCTGTCTTAGAGGAGAAAGAGTCGCGTCCATGCACTTCGTAAAAGTGCGAGGAGCCAGGGGCAGTCCGAATGGAAGGGCCGTGTATTGATATGCCATGATATGCCTTAAGAATAGTCTGTGATGGGGGGCTATATGGATGTAAATGTACGCGTCTTTCAGATTCAGGGATAAGAACCAGTCCCCTGGGCACACTTGCGATAGGATCTGTTTCAAAGTCATCCTGAACGGCCGTTTCATAAGGGCGCGGTTCAGTTATCTGAAATCAAGAATGGGCCGAAGGCCATCATCCTTCTTGGGGACGAGGAAGTAGCGACTGTAAAAGCCTGACTCGCTCTGAGCTGGGGGAACCGTTCCTACGGCTCCTTTCACCAGTAAATTCATCACCTTGGAGTGTAGGACGTGTGCGTCCTTGCTCTGAACCAAGGTGGGGACCACGCCGCGGAGGTCTTCGAGCGAAGTGTTTAACCTCATTTTATTATCCCCAAAACCCAGTCTGACATTCCGGGGATGGCCTGCCAGGCCTCGGTCTGTGTGGCAAGGGGTTGGATTAGATCGGGTGGTGGGCCGCCTTGTGGGGACCCGACAATCGTGATAAGTGGAAGAGGAAATTTGCTCTCTTTTTGAAAATGTTTGTGTTTTATTATTCCCGCTATAACAGCGGTTGGTTGTGTGGGCGCTTTTTGAACGGGCCCAGTGTTCACAACGGAGTTGACCACAAACACACTGCCATCGTCACCCGGAACTGAACAGGGTGCTTGGAGGCACAAAAGAGGCTGCTTGGGGGCTGGTCCGGCTGCAGCGAGACTTGGCCCCCTCCTCTTCCTGTCCCGCAGATCAGGAGGACACCTGAGGCACTGAGGGTCCAGCACTAACTTGGGCCGGGGTCCCTGATGCTTAGGAAACGGATAATGCCTGGCAGAGCGGGAGCGCTGACAAGGCTCAGGCTTGGGAGCTGTCTGGGCAGCTGGAGGCACAGGCTTCATGGGCTGCTGAGTCGGCGCTGACTTGGGAGCAGCCGTAGAGCTGGAGCGCTTCGGAAGGAAGTGTCGCATGGCCTGGGACGACTTCTGTGCAGCAGTGAAGCACTCGGCGAATCCTTCAACCGCGGGTCCGAAGAGGCCAATGGGGGAGACCAGGGAGTCCAGGAAGGGGACTTTCTCCACATCCTTGATCTCCGTCAGCGCCAGCCACAGGTGGCGCTCTAGCACTAGCACTCTAGCACTCTAGCTCTGATGGCGCCCCGGCAAGAACCACTCATCCAGGCGGCTGCGAGTGGGCTCGTCTGGAGGAGACCACTCTAGTGCCAGCTCTTCCACAGCCTTTGACAGGACGCAGAACAGTTCGGTGTCCATGCCTTGCTTGGGATCGCTGGACTCCACAGACGGCAGGGGGGTGGGGTCGTTGGTTGAGCCCGACAGCTTCTCCATGTCTGAAGCGCGTCACACTCACTCCCACCAAATGAGACCAGGTCGCTCGCAGCCGCAGAGGGACACTGGTCTGGCTGGGAGAAGAGGATGGGGGAAGCCTCTCTATGAGGAGAGAGTGAGGCACGCGGGGGCGGGGCCGGCATGAGATCGCTCGTCTCCGGGCGCCGAGGTCCTCTGCCCCACTGTTTTTTCCTTGCAGGTTCCTGGGAGGAAGAAAATGGGAGGGCGTGAGGGGCAGAATCGCTTTCTGAAAAGAAAGCTATCCGCAAATGCAGAGAGGAGAGACTCATATCTTCGCAATGAGTACATTCCGTCTCTTTGAGTGCATCCTCAGCGTGGGATTTCCCCAAGCATGAGATGCACTCACCGTGACTATCAGCAGCGTGCAGGAGAGCCCTGCACGAGCGACAAAAACGTTGCGGCATTTGCAACAACGCCGCATAAAAGTAGGTCTTTTAAAATTGCTGGATGGCGGCAGGGGATCTGGAAGACTGGCGCTGCTGCGGGCGCTGAAGGCGGTTCGTTGGTTCGTTTTTAATTCACTGCATGAACCAATGGCTGTGCAGTTACACTGCGTTATTGAAAAAGGCTTCAGTCATCGGAGAAAAAGGAGTTTTCCCCATAGCCACTTAGCAGACGCAGTACGAGTGAACATTTTAGTAATTTTTTACACTATATTAAGGACCAATTCTCACTATTAACTAGCATGCATATTACTAGCATATTTATTATTAGTACTTATAAAGCACATATTAATGTCTTATTCTGCATGAGCATACTTTAGATCCCTTTATCCTTAAAACTCATCCCCATACCTAACAACTACCTTACTAACTATTAATAAGCAGCAAATTAGGATTTTATTGAGGCAAAAGTCATAGTCAATAGTGAGAATTGGAGCATAAACTAAAGTGTGACTGTAATTTTTAAAAACAATGTTCACAATGTTTTTATAATCTAAATTTGTCACTTGGGTGCATTTATTCATGCCATAGTATATTATCAAAAAATCATCAAACAAACTACAAAAATAACAATGGTCAACTATACATAAACTACAAAAATGACAAAGAATTACTAAATGCACAGTAGATGTACAGTAGTACATTTGTGACCAGAGGCATCATGCCCATTCAAACTGAGGGGGCCAAAGTGGATTTTGAATTCAGCTTTCAAAAGACAAAAAAATAGCCGAATAATATTTTTATATTTGATACAATCACACCGGTGTGATTAGAACATTCATCACCAGCTGCTAAATTCATATCTGTGTTCTCTCATTATAACCAATCACACACAATTCTGTTGAGCTTATGAATGCAATGACCAATCAGAGGCGTACAGATGAGTCATCGCTGAAATGCTGCTGTTTTGTTCACTCGCTCACTGACTGAATTCTCTGGCAAATTCTCTCATCAGAAACAAAGTGCAGATGTGCGTACGAATGTAAGTAAGATATTCATTTCACACTGTACACAGCTTCAGTGATTATAATGGGAGTTTTAGAGAGTGCTTGCACTCTGGCTAGACTGAATGAAAATGCTGTTTGATAATGTAAATGTTCTTTGCTTTCTTTCTGTACAATGAAAGTGTTCTAATTAGTAACTTACAATGTTTTTATTAAATTTACATTAAATACAAAGTCACTCATATTAAAAATATTTTATGGCATGACACCCATATCTGGTACTTAAGTAAAAAGACGGGTTTTATGTGTAGCTAATAGATTACACTATTAGGCTACTTTGCCCATCGCCCATTATATATTATATGAACTAACATAATCTATAATGGTGCAAAATGTACTTACACATTTGAGAATCGAGATATTTCATGAAATAGTTAACAATTTTGGGAATATTTCGAATAAAAAAAAAAAATAATAAAATAAAACTATATTAAAAAAAAGCCTATATTCAGTTATACAGTGCTATCGTGGCTGCTGTGCGTCACATGACATGCATGACGAGCCACTAAACCCCCCACCCATCCAAACCCCCCCGGCTCGTGCCCCTCAGAAATAATGAGTGCATTACGCCCCTGTTTGTGTCCCTAGACACAAGCAGTCATAACGGTAATTTTTTTGAAATTAAGTTTTATACATCATATGGAAGCTGAATAAATAAGCTTACATTGATGTATGGTTGGTTAGGATAGGACAATATTTGGCTGAGATACAACTATTTGAAATCTGGAATCTGAGGGTGCAAAAAAATCTAAATATTGAGAAAATCGCCTTTATAGTTGTCCAAATGAAGTTCTTAGCAATGCATATCACTAATCAAAAAATAAGTTCTGATATATTTACTGTAGGAAATTTACAAAATATCTTCATGGAACATGATCTTTACTTAATATCCTAATGATTTTTGGCATAAAAGAAAAATCTATAATTTTGACCCATACAATGTATTTTTGGCTATTGCTACAAATATACCT
>NW_015657493.1:279858-287722 GCF_001515625.1 Sinocyclocheilus rhinocerous
CTTTCCATTGATGTATGGTTTGTTAGGATAGGACAATATTTGGCCGAGATACAACTATTTAAAATCTGGAATCTGAGGGTGCAAAAAAAATCTAAATATTGAGAAAATCATCTTTAAAGTTGTTCAAATGAAGTTCTTAGCAATGCATATCACTAATCAAAAAATAAGTTCTGATATATTTACTGTAGGAAATTTACAAAATATCTTCATGGAACATGATCTTTGCTTAATATCCTAATGATTTTAGCATAAAAGAAAAATTTATAATTTTGACCCATACAATGTATTGTTGGCTATTGCTACAAATATACCTGTGCTGCTTATGACTGCTTTTCTGCTCCAGGGTCACATTTGGCTTTATTATAAATTCTCCCCAAAAAGTAACTTGTCATTTTAGAATAGGCTACAGCATGAATTTATAAATGATGGCAGCGCTTTACAGTCTTTTTTTATTGTAAATATATGCCATTGTTCAGCATGACTGACATAATTTGAGCGGTTTGTGTGTGTTTTTCCAGATTATTCCTGGTCTGATCCTGTCAGACATCAAACCTGCCAAAAAGATGAAGTTTAAGACGGTGTGTTACTTGCTGGTGCAGCTCATGCACTGCCGCAAGATGTTCAAGGCTGAGATTCCCTTCTCCAACGTCATGAACTGTGAGGATGGGGACAAGGTATGATGAGACTCTGAGAAAACACGTAATGCTGAATGAATCCAGAGCGGTTTCCCTGTGTCTGCTGATACTGACGTGTCTGAGATCTGCTGTTCAGCTCATGCTGTCACTCTCACAGCCTCATCATGTGGTCATGTGATCGTGTCTGTGATTGGCAGAGGAGGGTGCTGCGCTCGGCGCCGGAGAAGCTGAGGAACCGTACCTCCACGGCGGCTAACGTGACCCAGAGCAGCCCGGGGACACGGGTCAACCGCTACATCAGCCGTCTGATCGAGGCCCGGCAGACGGAGTCCGACACGGCCGACCTGCACTACCTCACGCTCACCTACAGAGACTCAGAGCGAGAGCGCAGGGTGAGAGTCCTGTGCTGAGTTTAACCGGGAGCTACTGTGCTAAACAGGACTGGTTTGGACCCCAGTGCATGACGCAGTGCTGATTTGTGACCCTGGAACACAGAACCAGTCATAAGGGTCAATTTTGTGAAATTGAGATGTATGCATCATCTGAATAAAGCTGAATAAATAAGCCTTACATTGATGTATGGTTTGTTAGGATAGGACAATATTTGGCTGAGATACAACTATTTGAAAATCTGGAATCTGAGGGTGCAAAAAAATCTAAATATTGAGAAAATCATCTTTAAAGTTGTTCAAATGAAGTTCTTAGCAATGCATATTACTAATCAAAAATTAAGTTTTGATATATTTACGGTAGGAGATTTACAAAATATCTTCATGGAACATGATCTTTACTTAATATCCTAATGATTTTTGGCATAAAAGAAAAATGGATAATTTTGACCCATACAATGTATTGTTGGCTATTGCTACAAATATACCCCAGCGACTTAACACTGCTTTTGTGCTCCAGGGTCACATTTCTGTGTGCACTGTAAGCAAGACCCTGTGATTCAAACACTGTAACACTGTGTCCTAACCAGAATAAGATGCAGTAAGATTCTAGTGACAAGCATTTTGTCTGTCCACACTAGATGTGACTAAGGGCCTGTTTAAACCTGGTCACTTCATGTGTTTTTTTCTGATCGGATAGCTATCCGATCATGAAAAGACCAGGTGTAAATGCCCTCCGAAACTCTTCCGATCAAAAGGTTGGTTTTAGGTTACCATTAAACGAACCTACAGAGAAAGTTCCCAGAACGTTCCTATTTGGTTCCCAAAAAATAACCATGTGGGAATACTGGTTCTGAGTTTGCTGGGATGAGTGTGTGGATTTGAGCTGAATCATGTGTATGTGATCTGCTGTAAGAGGTCAGAGTGTTTCAGCATGTGTAAGCTGTGAGTGTTTGAGCGTGTTGTGTGCTGTGTTTCTGCAGTATCATCAGCTGAATGACGAGTACTTCACCGGTGCTGTGCTTCTGTCTCTCGTCCTCACGGCTCTGATCGGCATCCTCTACCTGCTCATCATGCCACAGTATGTACAGCAGAGCGTCACTCCATCACACCGGATCCTGATCCCACACAGAAACAGTGGCTATGTTTACATGCACCATTTTTGGTTCAATCGGACTGAATTAATTCCGACTGTTGAATCTGAATGTAGTTTTCACAGAAAGTGACCGTCGAGTTTGACTGAAATGTGGAGTCAGAGCTGAACGTGAGAGAAGCAGGCGTGCTCATCACACAGTGCTCACTCTTCTGAGCGTTCACTGTTATTTTCTCTCGTGTTGTGTTGTTGTTCTCAGGGGGACGCTCGTGTTGGTGTTGCTGGTCTTCTGCATCTGTTTCCTGGTCGTGTGTATCATGTACCTGCACATCTCTAGAGTTCAGGTAAAAACTCACTCAACACCACCCTCACCAGTCCAGCTGAACCGTCATGTGTCATCTTCAGTTTCACCTCATTTCTAACTATTTATGAACCAGATTTACTAAACACAGATGAGAGTGGAACGTTCTGCTGATAACACAGATGCAGCTCATTTCCATAATGAGCAACACAATCTACCGAGAGCAGCACAAATTATTGTTGCAAATGAGCAGAGCTGATGATAATCAAGTGTGTGATCGACTAACAACACAGACACACAATGAGTTAAAACATGCTTTACTGGGTGTTAAATAACGACACAAATACCAATAAACTGAGGAAGCCTTAGTAAATCACGCTGCATGGTTGATTTAAATACTCTCCTCTGAAAGGGAAACTCCTGCATATGCATATGCAATAAGATCAGTCAAAAAATAACTGTGTGCACGTCATTTCATTTACATTTTTTCCAGAAGCTGACTGGTTCATATCCGTAAGCTGATCTTCCACCATTAATCTCTGTGTCTCTGTGTCTCTGTGTGTCTCAGTGTTTTCCAGGGTGCCTCAGCATACAGATCCGGACCGTCCTGTGTGTGTTCATAGTGCTCTTAATATACGCCGTGGCCCAGGCCTGTGTGGTAACTCACTCTTACATCACTTTACTGGAGCTGAACTTGCTGCATATCTCAGATTGACTTTGTTGCAGCCTAGAATTAAACAGCTGGTCTCGTCTGGCCAGAGGCACTATTTGCCTGTTTAATACTGTAAAGCTGCTTTGTAAAAAGCGCAATATAAATAATGGTGACTTGACTTTAGTGCTCAGGTTCAGTCAATCCAGACTGAAGAATCACAGAGATTCATAACACATGAAACATCTTTTCTTCATTAAACCCTTTCTCTCTCTGTGTGTGTCAGGTGGGCTGCATGCCGTGGCTCTGGCCGACTGACTCCACGCGCTCCATCGTGATCATCGACGTGTCCGCAGGCCTGAACCGCACCATGGCTGAGCTGCCGTGTGAAGGAGCGCAATACGCCTTTCTGTGCTGCATGCTGGGGACGCTGACCGTGGCGCTGTTCCTGCGAGTGTCCTGGCTGTCTAAACTCCTGCTGCTGCTGCTGCTGCTGGTGCTGTACATCACCGTGCTGGAGCTCAGCGGATTCAGACGCTCCTCGGGGTGAGAAATCACTGGATACACAGAAAACACACAAACCATCACAACTACTGATCAATGAAAGCTAAGCTCAGAATCTACACTACCAGTCAAAAGTTTTTGAACAGTAAGGTTAGTGAGTGAAGTGTGGCCAAGTATAGTGACCCATACTCAGAATTTGGGCTCTGTATTTAACCCATCCAAGCACACACACAGTGGGCAGCAGTTGGGGATTCGGTTCTTGCTCAAGGGTCTCACCTCAGTCTTGGTATTGAAGGTGAAAGAGAGCACTCGTCCCACCGACAATTCCTGCCGGACCTGAGACTCGAACCCACAACCTTCGGGTTACATGTCCGACTCTCTAACCATTAGGCCACGACTGCCCAATCACGCCAAGTACTGTAATGTTTCTTCTGCTCACCAAGCCTACATTTATTTGATCCAAACGACAGCAAAAGCAGTAATATTGTGAAATATTTTTTTCTATTTAAAATAACTTTTTTCACATTTTTCTATGTGAATCTCTGTTAAACTGTAATGTATTTCTGTGATGCGCAGCTGTATTTTCAGCATCATTACTCCAGTCTTCAGTGTCACATGATCTTCAGAAATCATACTAATATGCTGATTTGCTGCTAAAAAATATATATATTATTATTATTATTATTATTATGTTGAAAACAGCTGAGTAGATTTTCTTCAGGTTTCTTTGATGTATAGAAAGTTCAGAAGAACAGCATTTATCTGAAATAGAAATCTTTTGTAACATTATAAATGCCTTTATCATCACTTTTGATCAATTTAAAGCTTCCTTGCTAAATAAAAGTATTAAATTCTATAATTTCTTTCCCAATATATATATATATACTGACTCCAAGGTTTTGAATGGTAGAGTGTATAATGTTACAAAAAGCTTTTTATTTCAGATAAATGCTGATCTTTGGATCTTTCTATTCATCAAAGAATCCTGAAGAAATGTAATCAACTGTTTTGAATATTAATGATAATAATAATAAAAATGTTTCTTGAGCAGTAAATCAGCATATTAGAATGATTTCTGAAGATCATGTGACACTGAAGACTGCAGTAATGATGCTGAAAATACAGCTTTGATCACAGAAATAAATTACAGTTTAACAGATATTCACATAGAAAACAGCTGTTTTAAATTTTAAAAATATTTCACAATATTACTGCTTTTGCTGGACTGTGGGTCAAATAAATGCAGGCTTGGTGAGCAGAAGAAACATAAAAAATCTTACTGTTCAGAAACGTTTGATTGGTAGTGTACGAGCTGTCCATTAAAAGCTTGAGCTGAATCTCTGTGATGGTGTGTGTTTGGAGAGCAGGACGGTGTTGATGAGCGCTCGTGGTCTGGAGCCCGTCCTCTCTCTGCTGATGTTCTTCACCACTCTGGCCCTTCACTCCAGACAGATGGAGCTCAAGCTGCGCCTGGACTTCCACTGGGCCACTCAGGTACAGCAGAGCATCACACACTCCTGACACTGCAGTCACAGAAACATAAAACAACAGCAACAACCTCCCACCGCTGCCATCCATTCATTCTCAGCACCGCGCATCCTCTGTAGGGTCGCTGGGACATTAAAATGTTTGAATGTTTTTGAAAGAAGTCTCTTCTGCTTATCAAGGCTGCATTTATTTGATCAAAAATGCAGTAAAAAACAGGGTATTATAGTTAAAACTAAAACTGAACAGGGTTGGTGTGGAGTGATATAAAATAAAGTTTGTACAGTATAACAATCATTACACCACTGGAGAGTCCTCATAAACCATAAAAACTAACGTGTGTGTCTGTGTGTGTGTGTGTGTGTGTGTGTGTGTGTGTCTGTGTGTCTGTGTGTGTGTGTGTGTGTGTGCAGGCGGAGGAGGAGAGAGACGGCATGGAGAAAGTCAAACTGGACAACAAGAGGATCCTGTTTAACCTGCTGCCGGTTCATGTGGCTCAACACTTTCTGCTGTCTAACCCCAGAAACATGGTGAGAGCTCGCCGCAGTGCTGTTTGACGGTGATGTTGTGTCATAAACACCGAGCTTCTGGTGTGCTTCTGGTGTTACAGGATCTGTATTACCAGTCCTACGCTCAGGTTGGGGTGCTGTTCGCTTCCATTCCCAACTTTAATGACTTCTATATCGAGCTGGACGGAAACAACATGGGCGTCGAGTGCCTGCGACTGCTCAACGAGATCATCGCCGACTTCGACGAGGTCATTTCTTAACATTAAGCAGAAAATATAAAAATATAATCTTATTCAAAACATTAAAAATTATAATAGTATCTCAATTATGTTAAAATGACACTGTTTCAGTTAATGCTTCTTTTATCTCAAGCAATGACAATCCAACCTGAATCCATTTCATTTTGTATTTCTACCATTTTGCAGCTGATGGACAAAGAGTGTTATAAAGACATTGAGAAGATCAAGACCATCGGCAGCACGTACATGGCAGCAGTGGGTTTGGTGCCCACCATCGGAACCAAGGTCACTGATTCAGCCACACTGGACATGATGCAGAGTAATACTTACAGAGCATCTGTGAACAGCGTTCGCTTACTCCTTTACAGGCAAAGAGATCCCCTGCGGAGCACCTGAGCACCATCGCAGACTTCGCCATCGAGATGTTTGACGTTCTGGATGAAATCAACTATCAGTCATATAACGACTTCGTCTTGAGAGTGGGTATGTTTTCACACGTGCAGTGTTTGACTCCGGTCCTTTAGCAAATCTGTACCTTTAGCTCTGTGTTGTCTCGTCCTCATTCTCAGTGAATGTTCTGGATGTTTTCTGATGGTTTATGTGTGAATGCTCAGGTATTAATGTGGGTCCGGTGGTGGCCGGGGTCATCGGGGCCCGCCGGCCGCAGTATGATATCTGGGGAAACACGGTGAACGTGGCCAGCCGCATGGACAGCACCGGAGTGCCTGGGAAGATACAGGTACTACATTCACTCGAAATATAATTCTGTGACTGTGTGAATATCACAATAATGCATGCATTCTCTGAATATCATGCAAGTGATTGCTTGAGCAGTGAATGGGAGAGTACCACAAATATATATTTTTGCATTCCCATTTGCTCAAATAGCAAAAGAAATAATCCATGATAGTGTTTTCATGACTTTTAATAAAAGGAAAAAAATTGAGAGAGACTGATAACGGCAGTCAGAAGAGAGAACGATGTCAAGTTTACCGTCCCTCTCATAGAATCACCCTCGCATTAGCCTTAACTGTTTTTTTGTAATTTGATAGAATACAAAGAATAGTGTTATAAATGTACATACATTTTGCTACATAACTGTGTATAACCCACAGTACATGTTATGGACCTACATAATGACACATGCATGCACAAATAAATGTGTGTACAGTATATTGATTTGAGCATGGCTGATCTTCCAGGTGACGGAGGAAGCGTACCGTCTGCTTCAGAGCGACTATGATCTGGTGTGTCGTGGCAATGTCAGCGTGAAGGGCAAAGGTCAGATGCTCACATATTTCCTGGAGGGTAAAGCGCAGGACCCAGGGAGCCGAGCGCTGCATCACACCGGCGTCCTGGAGCGCAGGGTTCACGCTATCGCCCGCTCCAGCAGCACACACACCAAAGCCGGCAGCACCGCGTCCATGGCCTCGGGGCTCGCCGCCCGGGTCGCTCAGGGCTCGCGGAGCACCGCCGCTAACGTGCCTACGCTAGGAGAAGAGCAGGAGGTCAGAGGGGGGGAGATGTAGGACCAATCGCACACTACATTATGAAAGAATGAACCGTCTTCCCTTTATTCACCTTCTCTGCTCCAGCTGTGAGCGGATCTTCACTGCACGCTCCTTCAGAGACATCACATCAGTTCCTCCTGGATGAACTGCATTTCTTTCCCTCGTGAATCATGAAATTACTGGTGTGTCTGTGAAAGCCGGTTCAAGTCGACATCCATGGATTCCCAAAGGATTCTGTCTCGCTGCAGGAACACCCAGACACTTCCATAATGTACTTAAAGTGCTCATTTTGTACTTAATATACTACAAATGATTCTTTAGTACTTCTTAAGATAAACTTAAGATCAACTAAGTGTACTCAACTGTGCTATTTTGGGACACCTTGACTACATGAACTAAACTGTGCTTTTAACATAGTATCTTTGTATGTAAAAAAACATATTTATTTACCACTTGTAGTACACTTGAACCATCTTTCATACACTAGTACACTCAAGTGTACTACAAGCGGTGACTAAATACAGTATTTTAAATACAGAGATAGTATGT
>NW_015657493.1:288852-298008 GCF_001515625.1 Sinocyclocheilus rhinocerous
TTGTACTTAATATACTAAAAATGATTCTTTAGTACTTCTTAAGATAAACTTAAGATCAACTAAGTGTACTCAACTGTGCTATTTTGGGACACCTTGACTACATGAACTAAACTGTGCTTTTAACATAGTATCTTTGTATGTAAAAAAACATATTTATTTACCACTTGTAGTACACTTGAACCATCTTTCATACACTAGTACACTCAAGTGTACTACAAGCGGTGACTAAATACAGTATTTTAAATACAGAGATAGTATGTAAGCACATTTTAGTTCATATTCACAGTGTCCCAAAATATCACAGTTGAGTACACTTAGATGTTCTTAAGTTTATCTAAAGAATCATTTTTGGTGTATTAAGTGTACAAAATGAGTGCGCAAAAATAGAGCATCTTAAGTACATTATGGAAGTGTACTTTTTAAAAAAAAAACCTGGGCAGTCAGAGCCTTGAATGATCTTCTGCAATGCGTCATTTCTCAGTTTTCATGCCAACTTCTTATATGAGCTGTACATAGTAGAAGTTCTTACAATCAGGGTTGTTTATTTTTTGTATTAAACTCTCCAGTGCATTTGAATGAATGTGGCACGTTTATAATATATAGAGCAGCAATAGCAGCAGGACGTGCTCTGCATCAGTGCACTAGATTGTGATTAAATACAGAGATAGTATGTTAAAAGCACATTTTAGTTCATATTCACAGTGTCCCAAAATATCACAGTTGAGTACACTTAGATGTTCTTAAGTTTATCTAAAGAATCATTTTTGGTGTATTAAGTGTACAAAATGAGTGCGCAAAAATAGAGCATCTTAAGTACATTATGGAAGTGTACTTTTTAAAAAAAAAACCTGGGCAGTCAGAGCCTTGAATGATCTTCTGCAATGCGTCATTTCTCAGTTTTCATGCCAACTTCTTATATGAGCTGTACATAGTAGAAGTTCTTACAATCAGGGTTGTTTATTTTTTGTATTAAACTCTCCAGTGCATTTGAATGAATGTGGCACGTTTATAATATATAGAGCAGCAATAGCAGCAGGACGTGCTCTGCATCAGTGCACTAGATTGTGATTCTCACACACTCCTTCATCTTCATCATGTTTCTAAAGTTTGAGACTGGAGAAATCAAAGATCTCCGATGTTTCTATCTTGAAGACACATTTACAGCTGTAATAATATCATAAAAATCAAGTTATGTGACACTTCCAAAGCCTTACATCAGGACACAGAATGATTATATATCAGTACACACTGTTTCAAAGCAGCATGTGTGTATATAGAACAAGAGAAATCAGGGAGTTTGATAACAGCTTCATCATCATCATCCTCGGCTGCAGTCACACTGATAGACTGTTCTGACACTATAAACTACAATCTGATATTTATATTCATACATACAGTGGAGTCCAAATCATCTGACACTGCACTGAAACAGCTTCAGTTTCACATTCTCATGATTGAATGTAATTTTTCATTACAAATTGCATTAGTAGAACAAATAGAGTGAGGTGTAGTTACTGGAGTGAAAAAAAAAAAATGAATGTGAAAGTGTCACATGATCAGTGACACTCATTTACTTACGGTAATGGAACATTTGTTGTCTGTTGTTTACTAATGCTCTCAAAATGTTAGCAGAAAAACATTATTTATACATCATTCATGGAATGTTTTATTTCTGAACCATTTTAATTGTTCATCTAATGTTTTTTAAATGTCACCACTAACTACTCAAAACATCCAAAGAACATTCAAAAATAACATTCCCATAATGTTTGCAAAATTATAAAATGCAATGTTTCCTTAATGTTTGTATAGCCTATACATATATATATATATATATACCCCCACTTTGAACATTCATAGAACGTTCAGAAATATTGTTTTCATAATTTAATGGGAATGTTAGCAAAACATTTGCAGAGCATATTTTTGTCAGCTGGCTATTTATTAAATGTCATAACTTAGTTTAAATTATGTTTCTTTCCGGATTTAAACTATATTTTGTATCTTGGATTGTCAGTGTGGTGTCAGGCATTTGGACCCCACTGTGTGTGTGTATGTTGTGATAAAGTGTGTGATTAACAGGGACAAACCTCCACATGCTGAATATGTGCCAATTAAATGAAATCTCAATCTGAAGTGTAATGATTGGACATGATTTTGTCATCAGCATTCACTGTAATAATATCAGCGTGACATTCACATGACTGGAACTATCAAATACTCTGTTTTACACAGTAAGAGAACTATGTGTACAAGAGGTTTTCACTCATGAATGTGTGACGTGTTACTGAGGCTTATGCCTGAGCGAGGCGGATGGTTTGATGTTAAAGAGGTCAGTTATGTGTAGTGTGTGTGGGCACAAGGGTACAGTGATCATCTACTGACACGGAGGTCAACAACCCATCCATGAGGCACACACACTCACACACACACACACACACACACACACACACACACACACACACGCACTCACACACGCACAAGATCCCACTGGACTGTGTTGAGCTGAGTCTGGAGGAGTTTATTTCACAGATCCTACAGACAGTTCCTATGGTCCCAGCGCTTCCAAGTCTACTAGTCCTAAATCCGCTGATCCCAAGTCTGATGTTCTTAGTGTTCAAGTTTGGTGATCCCAAGTCTGGTGGTCCCTGTGCTCTCTAGTACGGTGGTCCCACATTTGGTAATCCCAGAGTTCCCTAGTCTGGTGGTTACGAGTCTGTTGGGCTCACGTCTGGTTATCCCAGCACTCCCTAGTCCAGTGGTCCCCCAGTTCTGTAGTTCCAGTGCTCTTAAGTCCAGTGTTCCTGGAGTTTTCTAGGACTACGGTAGTCCCGGAGGTGCTTCTGGTAATGTCTGCCACCATCCTGTATGTCTGGGCCATGCACACTAACTCCATCGGTCATCTCCAGCAAAAGGGGGCAGTGTCTGCTTCAGCTCCATCTGGGGCATCAGTGTCGTCTTCCAAACTACCTGTCTATCACTCCCACAAAGGTTCGCTATATTCCCTACATGTACTGTAAAGTCTGTTTCTGAGTTCTCTATGTTTCCTGCCAGAGGTCTCCCACTCTGTTGGCTTGTGTTAGTGTATCTAGTTAGTCCTATTATCCCCCTTGTATATAACCCCCAGTGTTTCCGGTGTTAATTGTCTGGTATTGTCTTTCTATGGTGGTTTGTTGGGTTTGACCAGTTCTGTTTTTTCCCCCTAGTTCCTGTGTTTTATATCTGATGGTGATGATGAGGATGATGATGACATTTATTGTTGAAATGTATATCTGCATTTGGATCCTCTCTTGTTGTCTGAGTTCGCCCCAGAATTACAGCTTTGCTGTCTGCTGTCATATTAATTCATTCTCAATGACTTAAGTGTGAGTGACGTGACCCATACTCGGAATTAGTGCTCTGCATTTATCCCATCCAAAGTGCGGTGGGGAAATCGACCACGGGATGGACTTAATGTCATATTAATGTCAGTGATTCTTCTGCTAGACGACTTGAGTCATTGGATACCATCCTTCCACATTCATAATGAGAACATGATCACACTAATGGCGCTTTTCCACTGCGTGGTACGACTCGGCTCGGTACGGCTCAGTACGGCACGGCACGGTTCGGCTCGGCACGGTTTGCGTTTCCACTGCAGTTCAGTACCACTTTAGAGTGGGCGGGATTATTCACATGTCGTTATAGTCGCGCCGCCTCTACTACCACGACTCCTAAAAAAAACTTTTTCATTCCGCGTCGCCCCATCAAGCTCTCGCTGGATCCGCTCCTCTGCTATCAACGAGAGGAACGTCTGTTCTTCCGCAACAGACAACAAAACTTTTTGGTTGTTAAAAAAAAGGTGCGCTCGTTCAAAACAGTTGTGTTCTATCCTTCGCTGGCTGTGCTGATTTAAATCTAGCGGTTCTTTTGTGTTTGTGTCGCAAGTTCAGTGACGCAGGTAGTGACGATTCTTTCCGGCCAATCCGTGATCAGCAGTGTTTACACGTCACGTTTTGGTAACGGTACGGTTCGCTTGGAACCCCAACCGAAGTGGTACTAAAAAAAGTACCAGGTACCAGGTACTGTACCCAGTGGAAAACACCCCAAAAGTGAACCGTACCGAGCCGTACCGTGCCGTACCATGCAGTGGAAAAGCGCCATAAGTCAGTGGTTTTTAATCCTGGTCCTGGGGAGCCCCGCTCTGGACATTTGTCTCCCTTATTTGACACACTCAGTTCAGTTCATGGAGTCTCTCCTAACGAGCTGATGATCTAAATCAGGTGTGTCATATAAGGGAGACATGCAACATGTGCAGAGAGATGGGTTCCCAGGAACAGAGCTAAGAACCACTGCACTAAATAGTTTCAGTAATGAATCATGCTGTGATGTTGCAGATATTTAATTAGATTCTGCATGCATTATTAAATTTGAAATAAATACAGAATAAAAGGCTATTTGTAAATGTAATTTGTATCAGTCATCAAAAACATATACACAATACTGACTCACCTGTGTTTTCATTCATCCAGGCCAGTGGATGCAGTGTTTCTTCTTCTTCGTTCTGCATCTGATGATGTCCACAGGTGACCACAATCACCAGGTGAAGTGTGTTTGTAGCAGGTGAGATGGGTAACCTACAGGACGTGTGATACATTTAAATCGAGGATCTGTGTGGCCTGTTGGAAAAGTATTTCTGGATTATCCCAACTATTTCTTCTAGACAGAAGCAAGATTAAACAAAGAGCAAACCGGTCAGTGACTTATAAATGTCTCCATGCTAAAACTACAACCTTTCATGTGCCAAGTTCTTAGAAATACACTTTTTGTTGTCATGAGGTTTTGAAACGCTTTTATAAAATTTTTAAGAGAATGTTGCACTTGAGTAGGGTGACCATACGTGCCATTTTCCCAGGATGCGTCCTGGCCAGGATTTGTTTTGGCTTTGTTTTCCTGTTTTCATGCTTGCTGAAAGTAATGATCGAAAAGTAGTTTGACCAATAACATGCAAGCATTGTACATAATGGACCAATCATGGCGTGTGAGAAGGTGGGATCTACGGTCAAAGCGATGCAATTACGCGTACATATTAGGTGTGTTCGACTTAAAAGCAGTGCGGCTCAGACCGATCAGTGTTTGACATCAAAGTACCTCGAGAGCGTTTCGAAAGCATAACCGTCTGTATGGTACTTTGATGTCACACACCGATCGGTCTGCACACACAAACAAAGTCAAAACCTAGATATTTTAGGCAATATAGAAATCCTGGCCAGGATGGGTCCTGGGAAAATGGCACATATGGTCACCTTACACTTGAGCAGTTGCACAACAATCTTAACTGAGCTAAATTATAATGGCTCTTTTCTTTCAAATCACTTTTTGTGTATGCTTTGTTTTATGCATCTTTAAGTAGTTGCAGCACATGACTTGAGACTTTTTAAAAAAAATTAATAAGCAGTGAAGCAGTTTTGATCAAATATTTTTCCAAGAATTAATAATAAATGATTATGCCAACTACTTAATTGTTGTTTTTGACTTTATCCATATGCTCTTTTAGATCAAAGCATCCGTTCAGTGGCTGAAGGACGTTCTTGTTGAAGAACAGACTCGCTGTGTTCTTCATGAGTTCCTTACACACCATCTCCGAGCTCGTGGAGCCTGACGAGTCTCTGGAGCTTGCGTCTGGAGCTCAGAGCATCCATCAGACCAGCAAAGACTGGAGTTTAACCCTCAAAGAGCTTCGGGTGCCTACTAGCCACCATGATAGACAGACAACTAAACGGACAAGCAAGTCACCGTCTCATAAGGTGCAAGAGTTTCCAACCAACTGCGTTAGCATTCATATAGAAGTACACTTAACCCAACGGGTCGACAGCATCCACCTCTCAGGGTTAAACTGCTAAGTTAATGTATAGACTGTACAGAAATATCTAGCTAATAACCCCTATCCAAATGTTGTGAGGAATATTTTTAAACGTTTCTAAAACACTAAAATGTCCAGTTTTCTTGTTGTGATTCTAAACACTATGTAAAGGTTACAAAACATTTGAAAAACAAATTATTTTTTAGCAAATGCACTTGTATTTTACATCTAAATGCAAAAATAACGTAAAAGTTTAAATGAATGTAAATTAGAAATCAACATGTTTCAATGGCATGTTTTTATTTCTTCTGCTCTTGTGATATCATGGCGTTGTCATTACAAGCCCTGGTTTGGGAATCACTGGTTTAATCTGTGTTTCAGCAGGTGAATCTGCCGCAGTGGCTGGTGAATCTGATGCGAGACATCGAGGAGGCCACGACACATGAGCTCACCATTGAATGAAGATCCCTCAGACAGTGAGCTTTAACAGCCAACACATCTTCTGCTGAGCATTTCACCTCTCTTCACACTCGAGGTCATCATTTGTGTTTGTAATATTTAAATGTATTTTTTTCTGAAGTTTAATTCTCCATCTCCAGTGCACTGTTTTCGTTCTTCTTGCACAATCTATGGCTGGACTTGTGTGTGGGTGGGATGTAAATGATTTGCTCGTGGCGTGTGTGAGTATAGGCACTGATGGACCTACAGCAATCCTGAAGAACATCAGCCGTATTTGTTCGAGCACACAAACAAAGCTTGAACTCATAAGATGTGCTCACCATTAAAGCTCGATTCAATTATTAATGCTACTGGAATCACAAATCTGTAGCGTCTGATGTCTATTATTCAACTATTGGTTGACCTCATGCAAGAGATCTTAGTGTCCAACGTTGGACTAATACTACACCAGGAGCTCTTAATTACTGCACAGGCACCTCATGACAAACATGTTATGATGGCTGAAGACCTCAGATTAACCCGTCCTGTTATGCAATGACCACATGACCTTGTTTTTGTGACCCAACTCAAAGTGTGGTCAAAAACACATTGAGATATGTTCGCATAACTCCTGTTGTGTGACAGGCAAATGTGTTTACATGCTACGTTATTGATATACATGTTCAGAAATGAGACGACAAAAGCTGTCACTGGGATGGTACCTTTTCAAAAGATGCCGAGCACACAAACAAAGCTTGAACTCATAAGATGTGCTCACCATTAAAGCTCGATTCAATTATTAATGCTACTGGAATCACAAATCTGTAGCGTCTGATGTCTATTATTCAACTATTGGTTGACCTCATGCAAGAGATCTTAGTGTCCAACGTTGGACTAATACTACACCAGGAGCTCTTAATTACTGCACAGGCACCTCATGACAAACATGTTATGATGGCTGAAGACCTCAGATTAACCCGTCCTGTTATGCAATGACCACATGACCTTGTTTTTGTGACCCAACTCAAAGTGTGGTCAAAAACACATTGAGATATGCTCGCATAACTCCTGTTGTGTGACAGGCAAATGTGTTTACATGCTACGTTATTGATATACATGTTCAGAAATGAGACGACAAAAGCTGTCACTGGGATGGTACCTTTTCAAAAGATGCACCTTTGTACCGTATTTACCCCATAATACAGTAGTCAACATTTGAAGAGGATCAAAACCTTTCATCAAAGTTGTCCTAAAACCAAAATGTGTTCTTGTGTTAGGACAACTTTAATTAATTTTTTTGATCCACTTCAAATGTTGACTACTGTATATACACATATATATATAGATCATCAAAGTTGCACTAAAACCTAAAACCAAAATGTGTTCTTTTGTTAGGACAACCTTGATGATTTTTTTTTTTTTGACCCACTTCAAATGTTGACTAGTGTAGTTGCATTTTAGCACTTGAAGTGTGTATTAGTACTTAAATGATGCATATTAGTACCATTTGAAAGGGTGCCATCCTAGTGACTGCTTTTGTACGTTTTTTTTTGAGAGTGCAGATGATAAACAGCAGCATCATGAACCTGTTTCTGGTGAATCGGGTCACAGATGTTGCGTCGTCCCATATTGCGCACTTCGTCCTAGAGTAAATATTGACGTCTGCGCAACCAGAGCAAACCTGTGCACTGAAAACAGGCGTAATTAATACAGGCGAGCGGCGTGTCAATGGTTAACTCCTCTGAGGTCATGTCACGGTATAAAACACGGCACACACGCACCGAGAGCAGATCTGACATACAGCAGCAGATATTGGCTTCAGCACATCTCTGGTTCTGCTATGAGAAGGCTGTGTGTGTTGGTGTTGTTGGTGAGCGTCCTCGTCTGTCCGGCGGATCTTTCTCCGGTGATCGGGCCTGAACCCATCCGCTGTGCTCCATGCTCTCCGGAGCAGCTGGACTCCTGCCCCGCCGTGTCCTCGGACTGTCCGGAGGTGCTGCGAGAGCCGGGCTGCGGATGCTGCTCGTCCTGCGCGCTGAAGAAAGGAGAGTCCTGCGGTGTTTATACGGCTCACTGCGGCGCCGGCCTGCGCTGCGTCCCGAGACCCGGCGACCCGCGGCCGCTCCACGCTCTGACCCGCGGACACGCCGTCTGCACTGAGGACGACCGCACAGAAGGTGCCTTTCTCATCAGCCAGGACGTTTACATGGACAACAATATTCAAGACAATACTCTGATTAAGAATCTACCATGCAAACAAATTTCTGATTAACTTAATCCGGCTTAAGTCATACTCGAAGTAAACACAAATCAGATTTAAGACATGTGGAATATTCCTATTTCAGTCGCATTATTGAAGTGCAGTATAGACATGTACACGCCTTAATCACACTATTACCGGCGTGCAGGATTTTCACCACATTTTGCGACAGCATACACGCGTGGCAGTGCTCAACCGTTTGACGGCAAACAAAACCGCATAGCTTCAACAACGCAGTCGTCTGTTTCCACGTATGTGAGCCTGCAGCACAAAAGCAGTGTTAAGTCGCTGGGGTATATTTGTAGCAATAGACAACAATACATTGTATGGGTGAAAATTATCCATTTTCCTTTTATGCCAAAAATCATTAGGATATTAAGTAAAGATCATGTTCCATGAAGATATTCTGTAAATTTATTACAATAAATATTTTTGATTAGTAATATGCATTGCTAAGAACTTCATTTGAACAACTTTTAAAGATGATTTTCTCAATATTTAGATTTTTTTGCACCCTCAGATTCCAGATATTCAAATAGTTGTATCTCAGCCAAATATTGTCCTATCCTAACAAACCATACATCAATGGAAAGATTATTTATTCAGCTTTCAGATG
>NW_015657493.1:299906-310052 GCF_001515625.1 Sinocyclocheilus rhinocerous
TTTTATGCCAAAAATCATTAGGATATTAAGTAAAGATCATGTTCCATGAAGATATTTTGTAAATTTCCTACCGTAAATATATCAAAACTTAATTTTTGATTAGTAATATGCATTGCTAAGAACTTCATTTGAACAACTTTTAAAGATGATTTTCTCAATATTTAGATTTTTTTTGCACCCTCAGATTCCAGATTTTCAAATATTGTCCTATCCTAACAAACCATACATCAATGGAAAGATTATTTATTCAGCTTTCAGATGTATACATCTTATGACTGGTTTTGTGGTCCAAGGTTACAGATATTTTTTGCGTTCCCATTTGCTCAAATAGCAAAAGAAAAACGATAGTTTTCACGACTTTCAATCAAAGGAAAAAAATTGAGAGAAACCGATAACGGCAGTCAGAATTGTCAAATTTACCGTCCCTCCCATAGACGCTGCATTAGAAACACCCTCGCATTAGCTTTAACTAGTTTTTTTTTCTAATTTGATACAATACAAAGTATAGCGTTATAGTAAATGTACATCCATTTTTTTTTAATTTATTTTATTTTTTTAATCCAAATATAAAAAATTGAGGATTTACGATGCTGATGACCATTGAAACGAAAAAAAGTGGTCATTAGTCACAGGACTCATGTTTTGTTTCTAGATGACCCGGACATCACGTCTGACCAGGGCTCCCTGCAGCACCTGCTGGGCCTCAACCGGCCGCTGGACCCGCGGGACGCAGCGGAGGCTCAGGAGAGCATCAAGGCCAAAGTCAACGCCATCCGCAAGAAACTGATCCAACAGGTACTGAACCCTGCTTCAGGAGAGAGCCTCACATTCACTGGCGGAAGCTGTTGCGTTTCTGAATTGTATTTAAAATGTTCATCCATTTGAATTACACTGTTTTAACATACACTAATAAACTTAAATGTTACATTTGTCACAGGGTTACTACAGTTAAACTACAACTACAGGTATATCATTTTTTCCACTTTAAATAAAATGTTAACTGAAATAAGGGCAACATTTCTCAGTAATTTAACTTGATGTACTAAAATAACAAACTTAAACAGAAATAAACATTTATAGAAACTATATAGACATGTTAAAACAACAAAATTACTTTAAAGTTAACATCAATTTATTTTTAAATATTTTTTAATAAAATCTAATTCAAATATATTTCTCTATAGTTATATACTAGCAACACTGTTTTACTGTTTTGTCAGTCATACAAAACAAATGATGGCATAGTTTATTAATTTAACCTATTTTATTTTTTTTAATCATATTTTCAAAATTCATTTATGTTAAGAATCAACATGAATGTTCATTGTGATGTCAATTAGGTACAATGTATGAGATGGAAACAAATGGGATTTATTGATGATAAATACATAAACCTAGTTATTGGGTATTTAAGACAATTCAGTTAAATAGTACTATTACAGAAATCAGTGCTGAATAAATAAGTCTGTGTTAATCCAAATGGATGGATATGTAATTCAGATACACAGATCTTAAGTTTTGGCCTGATATTTTTAAGTGTACTTGTCATTTGTGTTCCGCCAGTTGTTCCCAGGTTTGTATGTTTGGTTGACCCATGGCGTGTTTCTGTGATTCAGGGTCCGTGTCACACGGAGCTGCATGCTTCTCTGGATCTTATCACTGAATCGCAGCAGATGTTAGGAGAGAAGTTCACCAGCTTTTACCTGCCCAACTGTGACAAGCACGGATTCTACAAGGCCAAACAGGTGCGTGTCTGTCCCGACCGACCCAACCTGACCTGAAACCGTCTCACACTAACTCTTCTCTGTCTGTCAGTGTGAGACGTCTCTGGAGGGCCAGCCTCCCCGCTGCTGGTGTGTGTCGTCCTGGAACGGGAAGAGAATCCGTGAGGATCTGGCGTCTGATTCCCAGTGTCCTCAGGAGCTCACGCACTGAACCGAAGCTGCAGATCATTTCACTTATGTACCATATTTATTCTTATGTATATGGCTCTTATGTGGTTAATATTTATGAACTAGTTTTTGACAGAATTCTACCAGAATGAATGAAACGCACTAGAAAACATGGTGTTTTACGCTCCACAATGACACAACAGTATGATATTTTATGACAAGTCTGTGATTCTGTCTCAGTCTTTGTTCGCTGTGGTTTTTCCTGACCACTTTAATTCAGTATAACTGTTTTTGCACCGCAAATGTCCAAGGTGAACCTGTTTGGACGCTGATAGTCTGTAAACAGTTTCATGTGTTTGTTTTCTGTAAGCTCAGTTTTAATTGCTATTTTATTTGATTATGTATTTAAAACAGATGTCTACCTCACATTAGACATGACGTCTTTATGGACTCCCTGAATGCATTTAACATTTAAGAGTGCTGCTCTATTTATTCTGAAACCATTATTTTATTGGATGTAAATGTGTGTGTGTATATAACCTCATGAGTTTATTTCAATAAAGTGAGATTGTACAGATTGCAAAGGATTTATTTATTTTTTCTTCTGGAGATTAAGCTATTGAACAATTTTCATTTTGAACATTGTGCAGGATACCTCATACGACCGAAAACACAAAGATCGCTGGATGAGGTGATATTACGTACAATCCTGGTGTGATCTCTAGTTATCTTGACATCCTGAGGTAGAAACAGAAAAGCAAATGGAGCATAATTAGCGTAGCTGATGCTTATAACAGTTCAAGCTAAACATAGTCATGTGCATGCAGTGAGTTAATAAAACTAAAGGTGACAGTGACATTTTGGTCATTGTGATGAACTTGCAGAGTTATGTTATATGTTAGCTGGAAAAGCTGCTCAATGTGACCAAGTTTCTGGATGTTTTGATCAGCTGAAGTATGCATTACCAAGGCTTCTGTTAACTAATCCTGAAGTTAACTTGCTGTGACATAAAGATTTATGATGACGAGGGATTTGTGCAGAGAAAGGTCTGAAAGGTCCTGAATACTGCAGAGGGAGGCATATTATGGGACGAGTGTCTGAAAGCAGCCCACTCCTGTCATTAAAGATGAAAAACATAATTATCTTCATTAAACCGGGTCCTCTGAGCTGGGTTTGGTCAGGCTCAGGGTGTTTACTAATGTTATCACCCAACGCTGTCCTGTTTCTCTGGAGGTTGATTAGAAGATCTGCTAACCCTCACTGTCTCTCCACTCTGTTCCTCATAGTCACTTGTTATCATTATTATTACTTTCTTAAGAAGAAGATGAAGAGGCATTATAGGTCAGTTTCTTTCTCATTATTTTTGCTGAGAAATGAATAGCAATAAAGGTAGATCTTTGCCCAGCCTCTTTTGATCTCTCTTTCTCTCTCTCTCTCACACACACACACTCACACTCACTCACACACACACACACACACACACTCACACTCACTCACACACACACACACACACACACTCACACTCACTCACACACACACACACACACACACTCACACTCACTCACACACACACACACACACACACTCACACTCACTCACACACACACACACACACACACTCACACTCACTCACACACACACACACACACACACTCACACTCACTCACACACACACACACACACACACTCACACTCACTCACACACACACACACACACACACTCACACTCACTCACACACACACACACACACACACTCACACTCACTCACACACACACACACACACACACTCACACACACACACACACACACACAGCAGTATAAGAGGCAGGCGTCTGCCGCTCATCTGCAGAAGGAGAGACTCCAACAGACGGAGCATCGCCAGTCTGACAGAAAGAACGCAGAGGTCAGTGACTGGAACTTTATTCTGCTGATTTTACACAACTGGTCTGTTCATACTTCTCTTGCTTTTGTAATAGACAAAGCAATAAAAGATTAAATATCTACAATACCTTATAAAGTAACAGCTAAAACATTTACTCATTTACAAGCTTAATTCTATTTATTTTGGTGTAAGTAGTTGTTTAGTTCATGCTTCATGACCGTAATACATAGAAAAAGAAGAATAAAAAAATCTGATAATGCATTATAATAGACACTATTAAATCAAGTTCAAATTTGCCTATGCTTAAAGAAATCTCCACAAGTCTTTACCTTTGTGTGGTGTGGAAGTTTGGAGCACAGCATCAGCCTCTGCTTTCATCTTAAACCTCAAATACTGAGAACAATGAAGTACGTAAATGAACTTTAATGAACAGAGTACGCAACATGTATTAAGCTATATTAAAATGAAATACAATGTACAGTCAAAACTGCATGCATATATATTAAATGTTTGCACTATTCATTTAAATGATCTGCAGACGTATTGTGCATAAGCCTCAATCTAGGCTGAAGTGTTACTAGACAAACTGTCTCATCGCATGATCCTCAGAAATCAGAAGAAAAGTGTCTGTTAGTTTTTGTGGGAGTGTTGAACAGGCTTCAGACGGATGTAACATTATCCGATCGGGGATTTTCCTCTGAGACCTCGCAGATTCTTCATCTAGCTCGCAACTACTGTTACTCTGAGTAACTTTTTCCAAAGCTTTGTCTTGGTTTGGGAGTCTGTTTGCATTCTAGTATTGGTTGAATTTAATGTTTAGTGGCATGGTAACAGAACACTTTCCTCACTCCTTCTGTTTTCTTGACTTTGTGTAAGAACACACACTGCTGCCAAAGCAGTTTATATAATGGAAAATACTAAAGCAGCCAGTCCTGAACATTTTCCCCAAACCACAGGAATAATGCTGCTCAGTGTTTGTAACATTGTGACTGAATCATCAATCATGCTAGTCCTGCTCTATTTAAGGCTGCAGTCGTGTCAAATACAAGCAAATACATCAACTTCTCCCTTTCTCCTTTCTCTCAAAGGCTTCAGTGAACCTATGCTTTTTAATTTAATCTGTAAGTAAAGCTGCATTAAAGATGCTAAATCATTACTGACGTTTAAAAGCCAGTTCTTATAAGCGAAGCAGTATTCAGCACTGAAACATTGCATATTACATATATGAACTATGAATCATTTTGAAGACAAATTTCCACTTTTGAATGCTTTTCCAATCCATACGTATGCTGAAGGAGTCACTCAGTTTCTTATAGAGACACCCATCCTTTCATGGTTGAGGGGCATAGAAGGGGAAAACTGGGCCACTAATGAGATGGAAAGCAAACTCACCCTAACCCTGAGCTGTGAGGTGGAGTGTAGCATGACGGGTAAACAAACCACAGAATGTAGTCTGCAAAACTGTCTGGCACCAAAATCTACCCACAAACAGTTAAAATAAACATTCTGTCATCATTTGAGTTTGTTCTTCTGTGAAACACAAAAGAAGATGTTGTGCAAAGATGTCTCTGTGTGTAAAACTAAAAATAACACCTTCCACCGCAGCTGTCAGATCTCATTTGTGCCTGAGCATATTCAGACTTACACTAGTGTTAATGACGCTCAACACTGTTGCTTCTCATAAATCTGACAGACTGAATGTGAAACAGCAACACTTATTTATAAAGCACATTTAAAAAAAAAACATAAACTGATCCAAAGTGGAACAGATAGATGTAAATAATTAGAAAATCTGAGCGCTCTAGCCTACTCAACCCTGAATGTAAGCCAGTGGAGGAACACTAATAAAAGGAAAGTATGGTCCCTGTTTTTAGAATGTGTCAAAAGCCTTGTGGCTGCATTTTGAACAACTTGCAAGCGAGATTATGTAGATTGGGTTACAGTAATGGATGACTAATTCCAAATCTTTGCTTGACAGAATATGCTTTAGTTTTGCAATAGAGTCATGTCAAAGAAGTCAAAGATCACTCCAAGGTTTTTGTAAATTTAAAGTGGAACTAACTGGACTTTTAGGACAGGGAAAGAAGAGATGGGACAACCTAAAATCAAACATTTGCTTTATCTTCATTAAGTTGCCAAAAAATTTTCACCATCCAACTCTTAATATCATTAATGCACTTGAACAAGACATTAAATGAAAATGTAGTGCCAGGCCTTACTGGAAGGTAAAACTGGGAATCGTTTGCACAACAGTGATAATCAACATTATTTTCCTGTAGAATGTAGCCAAAAAGGAAGTATATAAACTAAATCTATAGATCTCAGATCTCCTCTCTGTACATAAACGGGAACTAATAAAGGTCCCAAAACGGATCCCTGGGGCACGCCACACAATAAAGGAGCAGATGATGAAGAAAAATTCCCAAATTTACAAAAAAAGGTCCCGTTCTCAAGGTAAGAAGCAAACCCTGTGCAGTGCCCTAGATACCTACCATATGACATTAGTGAAGAATATAAAGGTCAATGGTATCAAATGCCATGCTCAGATCCAACAAAGCAAAAGCAGCGCATGAGCCTTAATCTAGATCAAGTAACATATAATTTGTGATTATATAGGGATCTAAAACCAGATTGAAACAACCAAAAAGTTAAAAGAATTCAAAAAGACAAAAATATTTTCAAACATATTACTTTTCTAGTACTTTCAAAACACCTATTTTTTGGAATTAAATGTATAATGATGGATTATAATTGTATGATAATGATTGTAATTATTGTGTTACCGTCCAACCCTGTCAAATCTAAGCCACAGATGTACAGCACCATAAGTACAGTCTATATGACTCTGTGCTGTTGTTTTGTCTCAGGGTTCATGGGTCAGATCTCCTCTCTGCTGCTATGAGTCCTCATGCCTGGATCTTTTGCGCCCTTCTCTGCGTCCTCACTTGTGAACGGAGCAAGAGTGCATACAAAGGGCCCGTCCTGAGCCGAAAGCGGAGACTGGTAGAGGACGCAGCCGATGGGGCCCCAAGAAAGTGCTCTTATACATTCTTGGTCCCAGAGCAGAAGATCACGGGGCCGATCTGTGCCAGCCAGGGCCCTTCTCTGCCAGATAAAGAGCGCGTGACGCAGTTGGATATAGCTGACGTCCGGGAGCTCCTCACCAAGCAGAGACGTGAAATGGACACACTCCGGATGATCGTGGACGTGGATGGAAACATGGTTAACGAAATGAAACTTTTACGCAAAGAGTCACGCAACATGAACTCCCGCGTCACCCAACTGTACATGCAGCTGCTGCACGAAATCATTCGCAAGCGTGATAATTCACTGGAGCTGGCGCAGCTGGAGGGACGGATCCTCAACAGCACAGCCGAGGCGCTGCGGCTGTCCACCCTCTACAGGGAGCTGGAGGTGCGCTTCTCCTCGCTGGCCGCGCTGGTCAATAACCAGTCGCTGCTGATCGCAGCTTTGGAGGAGCGATGCCTGCAGGTCACCCACAGGAGGTTCCCCTCAGGGGAACATCAGTCTGGAGGGTAATGAAGCCATTACACAACAAAACACACAGCATCTGTGTTTGCCAACCGACACTCTTGTCATTTCCATTAGTGTCACTAAACTCAAACTGCATTGAAAATTAACACTCATATGCACACCAAACACAACACATTTAAAGAATAAGTCACATTTAAGCAATAGAATCATCCTGAAATACCAGAGGCTGCTGTATCAGGACTGCATTTCTAGGACCCTAGTTTTTTTGTGACAGCACCACCAAGTCAATTCTACTCCATCAGTCCTGATTCTAACCTGAAACAAACAGGTGCAAAGACTAGACCCATTAGTATTATATTTTAAATAGTCTTTTCATGTTGTTTTTTTTGTTTTTGTTTTTTTTTTATGTAAGAGCGGCGCAGCCATTTGTTACTTTGATGTGCAAGGCCTTTGGTGTTTGTCGCTTCTAGTTATTTTAGCTGTACAAAACTCTGTTAAGATGTTTGATGTTCCACAAGTTTAGTTTTCTGAGACATGCAAAATAATCAGACAATAAAAAGTAATTGCAAACGTATGTACCTCAAAGAGTAGAGCATTATGCTTGCAATGTCAAGTTCATCAGTTCAATTCCCACGGAAAGCAAGAACTAATCAAATGTATACTTTGAATGCATTGGATAAAAACATCTGCCAAATGCATAAATGTAAATTAAGAGCATATCAGAAATGTGCAACATGTAATGTACAAAAGCCCAGCAAAACATTTAAACCATAGGCCTGTGCAGAATATTACTCAGTCAAGAAAACTGAGCTAGTTTTCTCTTGTTAGCCGCTAACCTTATACACATGAACAGGTATCTGGTAATCTATATCTGAAAGGCAGAAGAGCATAACTGAAGATATATGTCAGTATTGAAGAGGTTTGTTGATGCTCGTTGCTCATCAGCGGTGTGCGTTCACTCACTTGTGTGTGCTGGTGTCTCGAGGTCCATTTCGGGACTGTCTTCAGGCGATGCAGGCTGGACACTCCACCAGCGGGACGTATCTTCTGAAACCAGACGGGACGGAGACACCTGTACAGGCCTGGTGTGAGCACGATGTGGACAGAGGCGGCTGGACGCTTATCCAGAGGAGGAAAGATGGATCTGTCAACTTTTTCAGAAACTGGGACAGCTATAAGGTAGCGATGTCTGATTCACAATGAATCACTCTTTTGAACCAGTTCTTTTGAATGATTCAGTACCAGATGACTTTGTCATCAAAAACAGAGAGATAAACGACAATATTCCAATGAAAATGAGACAAAAACACATCACTCTGGTTCCCTTGACAAAAACCCAAAAGGATTTTTCCTTTTGCTTTAGGATTATTGCAGAAAATATGCCCTGTGAAAAGTTTATGAAAAAAAAGTTTATGATTGTTATATGTTTTGTTTGCTGTCCAGGTTCATTGGAAATACATGCTTCTACCTAAGTTTCTGCAAAACTCAAAATACTTACCTATACGTACAAATCGCTGCAGTTTCCAGTTGAAATGAACACTCTGACAACTTTTATTCATTTTCACACAAAGTATGATTTACAGGGCCAGACTTTTGATTAAGAAAGCCTAATTTTCTCTCAATTCCTTGTACAATATTATGTTATGACCTCACAACAATTTTAGCATGCTGCGAGATTTGAAAACAGGCACATTTGAACATTAGTGTTGCATATCCAGCTTCACATGTATAGGTAACGCAGTAGGTTTGCTTGGTAGTGTTGCACTTGTGAGATGAAGCACTCTGGTACGGATCCTGTGAAACTATGGTTCGACAAAAGTAGAGTAGAGACAAATTAAAATAGCACTGCTGCATCAGGAAATTCCTGTACTAACATAACAAAAACATGGCCACGGTCAAATATTGAGTGTGTGTTTTAGCACCACTTGCGGGATATTTCACTTTAAAATGTATTTATTTAACTTTAAAACTGCCACGAAACATGCTATAAGACACATTATATCAATGCTGCAGAAACTGCCACAAGCACATATTTTCAATGAGCCTGGGTTGCTTGTTCATCATTATAATATTCACAAATGAACACAACTTTTATGAATTTTTAAGCTTAACGGCAATTGGCAGAAGTAAAAAGCTAAACAACAATAAATGAACTACACCACAGTCACATGACTTCAACATCACCAAAATTAAACATTGACAAATATTTCTGGAAGTTTGAGTAAGAATAGTTTGATTCGAAACACAACGACTAGTGAGTAGATGAGTTTATCTGTTTGGCATGATGGTGTTCAGTGTCCCGACAAAATCTGTAGTGCCATTTAGACACTTTACAAGACAAGTAAAAGCTAAAAAACACACACACACGCAGGTAATCATGATGTATTTTATGTCATAGAATAAAACATGGAAATATCTTGATCTTGTGTTCAACACAGACCTCATTTCAGGCATTTAACCAAAAACCCATTAAACACCCACTGACTTCAGGACGATGGAACTGGAGGTGCTAAAATGCAACTGGCGTCCAGGTTTCGGCTTACAAAAACACCTCATCCCTGCAGCACTCTACAGACAATTGAACGATTATATGAGTTAGACCGTGTCTCTATGAGCTGCGATTTGCACATTTTCTTCAGCAAACGGACCTTCGTGAGCCGCTGTCAGAGAATCAGACTGACGTTGCTGGTGTCTCAGAGAAACACTAGTAATGAGGGTGATTACGATGGAGCTCCTAAACAGCTGGATCTGGTTCTCAGGATTTGCGCCTCGCGTCCGTTTGTTTTGATTGCGCTCGTGCCTGTGTGTCAGTGGTTCTTTCATTCTGAGCCCCACACACACACACACACACACACACACACACAGACACACGCAC
>NW_015657493.1:310196-330622 GCF_001515625.1 Sinocyclocheilus rhinocerous
CACACACAGACACACACACACACACACACACAGAGCAAAGCCTCCTAAACCTCAACTTCACACACTTTCCAGCGAAGCCAAAGTGTTCGATGAGCTGCTGCAGGTGTGTTTGCACTGTAACTAAACTCACGCATGCTTATTGCTGTAGTGAAATAATAACAGTCGGCTGCAGTATGTGCTGAAATCAGCAGTGATGTCTTTAACATCCCTCATCAGCCCAAAGCCCCGTTGTTCAAAGAAGCCTGAGGTTACTTTGCATTTCCAGTATTTCAAAGGTAACATGCAGTGCTAATGATAACAGCATCCAGTGACTGCAGTAAATATAGTTGTGTTCAGCTCTCTTTTTCTTGTCCTCCAGAAAGGCTTTGGTGATGTGGATGGTGAACACTGGCTGGGTCTGGAAAACATCTATAACCTGGGCAAACAGGAAGACTACAAGCTGCTGGTGGAGCTGGAGGACTGGATGGGGAAGAAGGTTTACGCAGCCTACAGCAGCTTCCACCTGGAGCCCGAGAGCCAGGCGTACCGTCTGCGTCTGGGAACCTACCAGGGCAACGCTGGGGATTCACTGAGCAGCCACAACGGCAAGCAGTTCACCACGCTGGACCACGACAATGACGCCTTCTCAGGTGATCCTTCACCACACGTGAGATCGTTTATGGCGTGTCATTATAAACCCTGGGTCATTGTGGGTCATTCAAACTGAGTTACATATGGTACATCATTCAGAATGACATGTTTACAAGGACAACAACAATACTATGCTAAATAATTCTTGTTTTCCAGTGCAAATATCTGAAGAACAGTCAAGATACACTATATTGCCAAAAGCATTGGGACACCCCCTTCTAATGAACAGGTTTGACTACTTTAGTAATTTCCATGAATTTCCAGTTTTGTAAGTGTCTAAAATGACTGTAGCCATAAGTACAAGTCACTGGTGTTTGCTGATGAGTTTTTGGCTCGAGGTCTGCATTTAAAGTCACAGCAGACCAGTCCAGTTCTTCCACACTGACTCAATCAATCATTTCTTTTTGAACCTTGTCTTATACACAGAGGCGTTGTCATGTTAGAATAGAAAAGGGTCCTGTCCAAACTGCTGCTATAAAATTAGAAGCACACAATTCCCTGGAATATCATCATATGCTTCAACATTCAGATTTGTACTCGTGGAAATTACTAAAGTAGTCAAACCTGTTGATTAGAAGGGGGTGTCCCAATACTTTTGGCAATATAGTGCACATTAACTGAGAGGCAGAATGACTAAGACACTGATGGTTGATTGTCTCTCAGGTAACTGTGCTCATTTCCACAAGGCTGGCTGGTGGTACAGCGCCTGCGGTCAGGCCAATCTGAACTGCGTGTGGTACTCCGGAGGAGTCTATCGCAGCCGAAAGTAGTCAAACCTGTTGATTAGAAGGGGGTGTTCCAATACTTTTGGCAATATAGTGCACATTAACTGAGAGGCAGAATGACTAAGACACTGATGGTTGATTGTCTTTCAGGTAACTGTGCTCATTTCCACAAGGCTGGCTGGTGGTACAGCGCCTGCGGTCAGGCCAATCTGAACGGCGTGTGGTACTCCGGAGGAGTCTATCGCAGCCGCTTTCAGGACGGCATATTCTGGGCCGATTATGGAGGGGGTTTTTACTCCATGAAGTCTGTGCGTATGATGATCAGACCCATCGACTGAAGCCGGACTGACTGACTTCAGCTTCTTCATGGTCCAGTGGGAAACACAGTTTGTATGAGTAATGTTTGGAGTTTGCTTGATTTACAAATGATGTGACAGAGAAACAAATGAAAGTGTATCATCACTCAAACTTCATTTCAGTCATCTCAGTGTCATGCTTTGAGCACATTTTAGCAAACCATGTCCACAACAACATGTTTGATAGGGTTTTTTATGATTAGAAATGAATCATAAAAACATCTCTGATGACTACATGGCAACAAGTGGTAAATCTAAGTTCTTACATAATTTTACCCATAAAAGTTAAAACATAAAGTTTTGTTGGTAGAAATGATTAATTCAGTAATGTCATTTTTTTTCAATGCATCTTGAGCTTTCCAGTGAGAACATAATGTAACAAAATTTTGATTTAACTTCAGAAGCTTCGTTTAAATGTTTTGCCACTTTCTATCATTCTGTCAATCTGATCAAACACAGAGACTCGTTCAAACATGTATTTAAAACGCATTTAGGTGAAATACAGCTGTTCATACGCCACAGTTTCTCCCACCTCACGTTTATTTTGGTGGATTTTAGACGTACAGTGGCAGAAGAAACAGAGCACAGAAGCACAATGAGAAACATATTGCTGGGCTCCAGACGGCGCTGCATGGGGAAAGTGTGTAAGAGCCACTGCTGGATGGAAACAGGCCAAATGTCTGTGGTTGTTGTGTGTTTTTCCTTCTCCTCCATCAGTCCAGCTACTGGCTAATGCACATGTTCTCTGTGCAGACGTTTAACTGACTTTTTGCTTCATCAATGCATGAAACTGTAGATTTATTGCTTTTGCAGTTAATTAGTTGGCTTCATTGCTGCTATGATCATGACACAAAAGGCTTTAGATTCAAACTTGCCATTCTTAATGATGTGACAGAGAAACAAATGAAAGTGTATCATCACTCAAACTTCATTTCAGTCATCTCAGTGTCATGCTTTGAGCACATTTTAGCAAACCATGTCCACAACAACATGTTTGATAGGGTTTTTTATGATTAGAAATGAATCATAAAAACATCTCTGATGACTACACGGCAACAAGTGGTACATCTAAGTTCTTACATAATTTTACCCATAAAAATAAGTTTTGTTGGTAGAAATGATTGATTAATTCAGTAATGTCGTTTTTTTCAATGCATCATGAGATTTCCAGTGAGAACATGATGTAACAAAATTTAGATTTAACATCGGAAGCTTCGTTTAAATGTTTTGCCACTTTCTATCATTCTGTCAATCTGATCAAACACAGAGACTTGTTCAAACATGTATTTAAAACGCATTTAGGTGAAATACAGCTGTTCATACACCACGGTTTCTCCCACCTCACGTTTATTTTGGTGGCTTTTTAGACGTTACGGGGCAGAAGAACAGAGCACAGAAGCACAATGAGAAACATATTGCTGGGCTTCAGACGGCGCTGCATGGGGAAAGTGTGTAAGAGCCACTGCTGGATGGAAACAGGCCAAATGTCTGTGGTTGTTGTGTGTTTTTCCTTCTCCTCCATCAGTCCAGCTACTGGCTAATGCACATGTTCTCTGTGCAGACGTTTAACTGACTTTTTGCTTCATCAATGCATGAAACTGTAGATTTATTGCTTTTGCAGTTAGCAATTAGTTAATTGCTTTTCGCAATTAGTTGGCTTCATTGCTGCTATGATCATGACACAAAAGGCTTTAGATTCAAACTTGCCATTCTTTTTCATTCATTTTTTATTAACTGACTTTCATAAATGCAAATGAACTCTCTTGATAACTTGAGGGGAAACCTGAAGCATTGAAATGAAGGACCAGACTTGCATTGTTGTCAGTTTGTGGTCAGAAAAATGCTCCGCTAACAGGAAGGTGTAAGAGCCACTGCTGGATGGAAACAGGCCAAATGTCTGTGGTTGTTGTGTGTTTTTCCTTCTCCTCCATCAGTCCAGCTACTGGCTAATGCACATGTTCTCTGTGCAGATGTTTAACTGACTTTTTGCTTCATCAATGCATGCAACTGTAGATTTATTGCTTTTGCAGTTAATTAGTTGGCTTCATTGCTGCTATGATCATGACACAAAAGGCTTTAGATTCAAACTTGCCATTCTTTTTCATTCATTTTTTATTAACTGACTTTCATAAATGCAAATGAACTCTCTTGATAACTTGAGGGGAAACCTGAAGCATTGAAATGAAGGACCAGACTTGCATTGTTGTCAGTTTGTGGTCAGAAAAATGCTCCGCTAACAGGAAGGAGCAAGTATAACACGTGTTCGTCTTATGGAAGGCTCACAGGTTTAAAGTCCATCCATCTATCATTCTCCACATCTATCCCAGCGTCTCGGGGAAACACCCTGAACGGATGGTCCATCCATCAAACACAGTTTTAAAGACTTCTTCCTAAAAACACACAAAGAGTGGAAAAGTACAAATACATTCAGTTCAGCCACACAATGAAACTTTTAAGAGCTTCTTCTCAAACTGATGATCAAATAGAAAAAGAAACAGCCAAGAGACCAATAACGCACCACCACTACAACTTTAATAGCTCTTTATGGAGTGTTTATGGCCATATAAATGAAGAAAAAATCAGGCGAAAGAGTTTATAGATTCTGCTCTTTAATTTGCCTTTTTTCATCACAATGTTTTTTAAAGAATGACTAAAGGGAGCTCTGGCCACTTGATATGCGGCCACTGTGTGTATTTTTGGTCATTCTGGTGGTTTCTAGGCGTTTTCCTCCTGTCTGGCAGATTGTCTCTCAGGTAACTGTGCTCATTTCCACAAGGCTGGCTGGTGGTACAGCGCCTGCGGTCAGGCCAATCTGAACGGCGTGTGGTACTCCGGAGGAGTCTATCGCAGCCGCTTTCAGGACGGCATATTCTGGGCCGATTATGGAGGGGGTTTTTACTCCATGAAGTCTGTGCGTATGATGATCAGACCCATCGACTGAAGCCGGACTGACTGACTTCAGCTTCTTCATGGTCCAGTGGGAAACACAGTTTGTATGAGTAATGTTTGGAGTTTGCTTGATTTACAAATGATGTGACAGAGAAACAAATGAAAGTGTATCATCACTCAAACTTCATTTCAGTCATCTCAGTGTCATGCTTTGAGCACATTTTAGCAAACCATGTCCACAACAACATGTTTGATAGGGTTTTTTATGATTAGAAATGAATCATAAAAACATCTCTGATGACTACATGGCAACAAGTGGTAAATCTAAGTTCTTACATAATTTTACCCATAAAAGTTAAAACATAAAGTTTTGTTGGTAGAAATGATTAATTCAGTAATGTCATTTTTTTTCAATGCATCTTGAGCTTTCCAGTGAGAACATAATGTAACAAAATTTTGATTTAACTTCAGAAGCTTCGTTTAAATGTTTTGCCACTTTCTATCATTCTGTCAATCTGATCAAACACAGAGACTCGTTCAAACATGTATTTAAAACGCATTTAGGTGAAATACAGCTGTTCATACGCCACAGTTTCTCCCACCTCACGTTTATTTTGGTGGATTTTAGACGTACAGTGGCAGAAGAAACAGAGCACAGAAGCACAATGAGAAACATATTGCTGGGCTTCAGACGGCGCTGCATGGGGAAAGTGTGTAAGAGCCACTGCTGGATGGAAACAGGCCAAATGTCTGTGGTTGTTGTGTGTTTTTCCTTCTCCTCCATCAGTCCAGCTACTGGCTAATGCACATGTTCTCTGTGCAGACGTTTAACTGACTTTTTGCTTCATCAATGCATGAAACTGTAGATTTATTGCTTTTGCAGTTAGCAATTAGTTAATTGCTTTTCGCAATTAGTTGGCTTCATTGCTGCTATGATCATGACACAAAAGGCTTTAGATTCAAACTTGCCATTCTTTTTCATTCATTTTTTATTAACTGACTTTCATAAATGCAAATGAACTCTCTTGATAACTTGAGGGGAAACCTGAAGCATTGAAATGAAGGACCAGACTTGCATTGTTGTCAGTTTGTGGTCAGAAAAATGCTCCGCTAACAGGAAGGAGCAAGTATAACACGTGTTCGTCTTATGGAAGGCTCACAGGTTTAAAGTCCATCCATCTATCATTCTCCACATCTATCCCAGCGTCTCGGGGAAACACCCTGAACGGATGGTCCATCCATCAAACACAGTTTTAAAGACTTCTTCCTAAAAACACACAAAGAGTGGAAAAGTACAAATACATTCAGTTCAGCCACACAATGAAACTTTTAAGAGCTTCTTCTCAAACTGATGATCAAATAGACAAAGAAACAGCCAAGAGACCAATAACGCACCACCACTACAACTTTAATAGCTCTTTATGGAGTGTTTATGGCCATATAAATGAAGAAAAAATCAGGCGAAAGAGTTTATAGATTCTGCTCTTTAATTTGCCTTTTTTCATCACAATGTTTTTTAAAGAATGACTAAAGGGAGCTCTGGGCACCTGTTATGTGGCACTGTGTGTGTGTTTTTGGCCATTCTGGGTGGTTTCTAGGTGTTTCCCTCCGGTCTGGCATGAAAAGAGTCGCTCCTGGTCTTCTGGTCTGTAGATGTGACTCTGTTTTCTGGTTCAACAGATGAAAACAGTGCTTCACTTAGTGCAGTAGCAGAAGTAGGAATCATGGCTGGAGCACAAACGATGCACTTGGTAAAAGCATCACGTTAAATGCACACTTCACATACATCTTCATTTATGCACAGCAGTAATGTGTTTTTTGTAGCACAGTCTTGATGGTATGTTCCTCCTGTCTGTATGCAGCACATACTCTAAGTCACTCTCACAGCCATATAGAGCGTCCAGATGCATAAATGCAAACCTCAAATTAACATAAACGTGTTGGGTGCATTAGCACATCCCTGAAGCACACAGGGAGCCAGTGTGATCCAACGTTTCCAAAAACTCCTCTGGTTTCTCAGCCTGAAGGAGAAGCCTTCTTTCAGCGCTGGCATAGCGTGAGCCGGGCCTGAAATCTGACTGGCGGTCGCACCGTTTGACCAGGTCTGGTGAAGTGTGACCCTCTGGGACTGCTGGCTCTCACGAGGTGCTTGTGGGTGAAGGTGACATCTTTGGCCCACATGCGGAGACCACACGGCTGTCCTGGACGTCTGAAGGGAGTCATTCTGTGAGCGTAGAGTGGAAAAGAACTCGAGCTGAGAGATGCTGCGAAAAACCTCACGTCAAAATTCCCACCGGTCTCTCTGGAACCTGCGGAAGCTGGAGAGTCCAACCAGACATTTGTTAATTCTGCATGTGTGCGAGGAGATGCTAATCAATTCAGCTCGCTCGAAAAAGCATTTCATATCTGATGACAGAAGAATAAGAAACACAGTCTGATGTCCTTCCATTCCTACACTCATCAGTAACCAGAGGAAGATCACATCACAGTAACAACTGCATCTGCAGCCCATGTTGTTTCTGTAAAAGGTCTAGATTCATTAAGGTTAAAATGTAGAGTTTTAATTTTTATCATAAACAATTAATTGGATTAATTGTAAAAAATTATGTGCTCGATCTGATCTGCTCTGCTCGATAACTCGATCTGTTAGTGATTGTTAATCTTTGCTGTCCTACAAAAATAGACTTGACATAAAATATGTGAATTTTTCACACCAGATTAGGCTGACATTTACACACAGTAAGACAATGCAATGTCTGACTATTGGTTAATATAATTGTGCAGCATCAGCTGAAGAGGAAGGTCATTTCAGAGAAAGACCAAGTTATTGCATTTTGATTATGAAGACAAGCATTATTTTATGTAGCATTAGCTCACTGATGAATCATTCAAGTATGTGGAACATGCAAGTACGTCACTTTGATGTTAATGTTGATTTAAATACAAATGTCATTTCCACTGTGATGATAATTCATAACAGAATTGTTGTAACACTGGGTAGTGGAAGCAGTGTTTCATTCCTGAATGAATCAGAGTTTCAGAACAAATTGGTTGAGTGAATAATTCAAAGACTCACTCATAAAGACATACAGTAGGCCGCATCCAAATATGCAATATGCCGAATTCACAGTATTCATAAAACAGCAGGTGAAAAAAAGGAGTCGCGAATGGAGGTGAAGTGACGCTGGCACGTCACATGACAATGACAACATGATGATTATTCATGACACATTTAGAACATACTTTTTTAAACTGTGGTGAATTAATTACTTATTCAAAAGAAGCACAGACTCAAAAGAGTTTGCGCTTTCAGATGCAGCCATACACTTGCTTTCTTCCTGAATGAATCAGTGTTTTTTGAACGAATTGAAGTGAATAAGTGACCCTCTCACAGAGACAGCAGCTGTGTCTGAAATCACCCACATACCCTCATTTGTTCTTCCCTACATAATTCCACTAATAAAGTCTACTTGAAAGTCCAATCAGTTTTCAGGACCAGAAGAAAGATGTGTTTTATAGATGTGAAGCTTGTGGTTGATAAACTTTTAAGTATGTATATTATTCTTACACAAACGCATCAATTTGCTTCAGAAACCTTTAGTAACCCCCTGGAGCCATGTGGAGCACTTATTATGATGGATGCACACAGTTTATTGGACTTCTATTGGACTATTGAATCTCAACAGCCATTCACTGCCATTATAAAGCTTGGAAGAGCCAGGCCATTTTTTTACATAACCCCTATTGTATTCATCGGAAAGAAGATGAAGTAAATGGGTCATTTTCATTTTTTTTGGGTGAACTATCCTTTTATGCTTTCATAGGATAGTGAGAATGATAGCAGGATGATCCCTTCAGTTATCATTCATTTACAAAGATGATCTGATGTTAGTGCAGTGGAAGCATATGTGAAAGAAATGCCTTTCTCCCATTTTGCAAGTAGTAATTATGGATAGACCTAGGCCTGTAATCAATATAATCTCTCAAAAACACTGTTAACAGATCACAATCTATGCCACATGCGGCCATATTTTCTTTATTTTTATTTGTATGTTTTGCACACACACACACACTCACACACTCACACACACACACACACACACTGGATAAATGTGTAAGAAGAGTTGTGTGACAGCAGTCAAATGAATGGTAACCACCCCTGCTTGCTTGAATGTGCAGGACAATTTATGACAGTTTTTTATTATTATTATTATTACAGTAAAATCAGAATGCCAAACTCTTTTAATCTCTTCAGACAAGCCCATTTTTTTATATAACCCCTATTGTATTCATCTGAAAGAAGATGAAGTAAATGGGTAATTTTCATTTTTTTTGGGTGAACTATCCTTTTATGCTTTCATAGGATAGTGAGAATGATAGCAGGATGATCCCTTCAGTTATCATTCATTTACAAAGATGATCTGATGTTAGTGCAGTGGAAGCATATGTGAAAGAAATGCCTTTCTCCCATTTTGCAAGTAGTAATTATGGATAGACCTAGGCCTGTAATCAATATAATCTCTCAAAAACACTGTTAACAGATCACAATCTATGCCACATGCGGCCATATTTTCTTTATTTTTATTTGTATGTTTTGCTATTGTTATTAATTTTTAAAAGTGTTTTTCAAACAGATGCAAATGTTCTGCTGCCCTCTTGTGTTTGAATCAGACATTCAGCTTTTTTCATTCAGCAGACATTCAGCGCCAGGACCCCTCCCCCATAAAAAAATATAATTATAAACCACGCTGTGTATTGTAAATAACAATGTTTTTTACTTTAAATAATTGTGTAAGTAGTAAAACAACACAAATGCAAACAGGGCATTTTAAGTTTAGAAACATTTTGAGTCTCCCCTCCCTTGCCTCACAGTGCTGTGGTCTTTCCTCTTTTACATCACCTACACACACACTCAGGTGACTTTGTCTCAACAGATGATATGATTGGATTACTAGACTAACCAGCAAATAAATCTCATCGCACACCATCTCAAATGCTGTAATTAATTAATAATTCTGACATGCCTGAGCTAGAGTCTGTCATTGAAATGATTTGGGGTAATTACACATGATTGTGTTCAAACATCAGGCATCCAAACACAAGAAAACACGACAGCGGTTGTTTTTTTCCTTTCTTCATTTATTATGTAGGGGGACAAAAGTCACAGTCTTTACCGGATGCAGCAACTTTTTATTAATAATGATAATTTGCACCATTTACCAGTAAGTCATGATTTTGTTCTCTTGAACACAAGGAATGGAAACAGTGCTTTATTTGCAAATGTTTTATGTCATATTCCAATTTTTCACACAAGTTTAATTTGCATCTTTGAATTGAATCATAGCTAATGACTCAACCAATGATTTGAGTTTGGGGCGGAGCTATCAGAGTGACGGACCAATGGCAAACCGGGAACATGTTCAGGAAACCAGTGACACTTCAGCTTTAAGCCAAGAGTTATTACTGAATAATGTTTTTTTTCAATAACATCAGTGCAGAAAATACATTTATCAAGACATTTTTATTGAATATCGACAAAGAAACACATTGATAGAGCTTATCTAGTGCTTTAATACCCCATGAGAAGTTTTGGTAATAAAACAATTCATAAATCAAGGAAGCTAAAGCTGCTTGGCACATCACTAGCAGACAGGGATGCTGTAGTGTTCATGAGCTGTTTGTGACTGGATTCACACGCGGTCGGTTCCCGGTCGTCCTGCGGCACGAGGAGGCGGGTATGATTTCTCAGCGGGTTTACACGCACAGTTACAGCAGAGCATGATCCCACCGATGAGGGTCAGAGCCGACGCGCCCCAGCCCACGTACAGAGCCTTCCCGAACTCATATCTGTGCACACGACCAACATCAGCTCACAACATCCACCTCACCACAGCATTCAACCTCACAACATGAGAGGAGCTTCACTCACAATGATAAAACACACCAATCTTCAAGACATTACTACATCAATAACAGTTTTCACAAATGTTTGGATGGATGCCATCAATAAATCAGTATTGCTTAATAATACTTCAGTAAATTCATATTTACATTTGTATTATTGAACAATTAAGAATCCAGATGTTAGATGTATAGATTTATAAAGCCTCACAGGTTACAGCACACATGATACATTTACTACATTCAGTGTTTTACTAGAGTAAACTCCTGACACTCACCTTGCATTTGTAGGAGTAAATGGATCAAAGAACGTCTTCCTTATGTTTTCTCCATACCAGCTGGTGGCAACAAGAGCACAAACCCTTGTAGAAATAAGAAGAGATCTGACATGAACATGCTGCACGGGAACAGATTTTAATAGTTTAATTACTTTGTTTACCAGACTTCGTTAAAGTGATAATTTTCGCCCAAAAAAATGACAATTCTGTCATCATTTACTCTAGTTCAAAACTTCTGTCGAATACAAAAGTAGATCTTTTGAGGAGTGTTGGTAATCAAACAATTGCTGGCCTGACATTTAAAAGAGTTTGTGTTATGTTGAAGTTTATATTGTGCTGAAGGCCGGAGTGTGTGGTTGGGCTGTGAGCAGATATGTGAATGTGGGTTTTAATTCAGCATTAGCTGTGCTGAAGTCAGTGCAGTGATACATAACTTCTTACTTGTTCATTGCAAACACCTGGTATTTTAAACAAATAATAACAAATAAGACTTCATATTACCCACTTTTTATAAGTAATTCTAAGTAAATAATTAGTTGTGTCATGCATTGAAAAATGTTAGGTAGATTTGCATAATTTCTTTTAGTGTGTCATATCCGTTTTATCTTTACTCAACACATCTGATGAAATCCACCCACACAAACCGAGTGCTAATGGTTGCCTCAGATTTATTGAGTAGATTCTACAGAGAGTGAATAGCAACATATCTGCGATGATGAAGAGAACACCTCCAGCCATAGCCACTTTGTTCTTCTGTTCTTTTTCGTCAGACAGGCAGGTGGTGCACTTCATGCCGACAGCAGCGACTAGCAGACCGACGGCACACAGGAAGATGGAAGTGATCATAAAACCGCGAGCCGCCTGAACCTCTCCTGAGACAGACACAAATAACATAACATAAGTAACATAACATAACATAACATAGCATAGCATAGCATAGCATAGCATAACATAACATAACCAACATAACATAACATAACATAACATATAACATAACATAACATAACATAACATAACATAACATATAACATAACATAACATAACATATAACATAACATAACATAACATAACATAACATGTAACTGGGGGTAGTTGTGGCCTAAGGGTTAAAGAGTTGGACATGAAACCCAAAGGTCATGGGTTCGAGTCTCAGTACTGCCAGGAATTGTAGGTGTAGGTGGGAGTGAACGAACAGCACTCTCTTCCACCCTCAATAACCATGACAGAGGCAAGGCATTAGGTGTGTGTGTGTGTGTGTGTGTACTTGGATGGGATAAATGCGGAGCACAAATTCCGAGTACCATACTTGGCCACATGTCACGTCATGTCACATCACAACACATGTAACAACACATTACTACATGACAACACAACACAACACAACACATAAAACATCACAACACACTACATGACAACACATATAACATCACAACACATCAAAAGACAACATACCATAACATAGCAATGTAACAACATCACATCACATACTGTAACATCACATCACATCAGCTTACTCATGAACACTCTGGGTTTGTTCATTTAAACCTGACAAGAAAAAAAATAGGTTTAAAAGATGTAAATGCACTGCTTAATCAAATGTAAGCTAATGCGTGTCACTGATCATGTGACTTTGATTTTCAATTCATTCAGTTGTTATGCAGTAATTTGAAATGTGACATTTTGCATTAAATAGAAGAAATGCAAAAGAGGATCATTTTAACCCATTTTATATATATTTAATACATTCATAAAGATGTTCACTGTTTCTCTAAAATGAAAATACTCATCAAATGATTTACTATGCTTTTAAAATAATCCTTACTTGTACCCCAAATGTGTTATTATTTTGTCAAAAACCATATGATAAATATTATCATAATCTGATACATTATAATCATAGCATTTACATTCCATTCTGTTCATTCTCTTTTAAAATACATTTTAACTATGTTTACTTATCTTCTGCATTGTCTATTTGTATCAGTGTTGTTTTATTATTATTGAGATACTATTATACTTCTTAAGATTTTGATTTCGTTTTTTATATTGTCTGTTTTTTTTAAATTTTAGTTAAAGTTTTAGTACTTTTGTTGTTGTGCTATTTTATTAGTTTTTGTTGTTGTTAAATGCCTATATAGTTTTTATTTTCAGTTTTCAGTTTTAGTAATTTTAGTACATCAAGTTAAAACTAAATGAGAAACATTACATTGACAATTAGCTAAAATAAAATGTTTGTATATTTTATTTCAGTAATGAAAATCAGTTTTTTTAATGCGTTTAGATTTAGTTAACTCTAATAACTGATATAACCTGATTTATATAGTTTAATATTTTAAGCTGTACATGTCAATGATGCCAATAAACATATTGTTTGACTCTGAAAAGTGCGTAAATATTTTCTATTTCAGTGTCTGAGGGATGGAAACATCTTTTTTGTATTCACATTTTGTTACACAAATACAATTCCGTCTTAACTTTTAACTCTTACATCCTGAGGTTTTTCAGTAATCGTATTAAACATCTGCTTAAGAATTCGTGCTATTCGCCTGACTTGTCTGGACAAGAAGCGGGTCACACACACACACACACACACACACACACACACACACTGATCGCGCTCCTACCTGGCAGCTGCAGTAAGGAGTCATAGACTTTGCACTGCATCTGTCCGGTGCTCTGATACACACAGGAGCGCCAGAGCCCCTCATACATGGCCTGCGCGGTGATGATGTTGTCTCCGGCGTATGAGGACATCTTCCACTCGGCCATGGCCGTGGATGCGACGAGACCCAGGAGACCCAGAAAAGCCAAAGTGTAGCCGAGGAGCTGCAGCCCTGCGTTGGCCATTGCTGGAGTGAAGTGTGGAGTTACAGCTGCTGGAGTGAGTGAGATGCGCTGAGAGCTGCTCGTGGTGCGCCTGACACATGAATGAAACTCCTCCAGCATCATCATCATCATCATCATCCTCCTCACCGGCGCTGAAGCTCCACCTGAAGATCCTCACGCGCCTCCTACCGCCTCCGAGCACTTTCACACCTTCACACAACATACACTCAAGAGTTTTAAGCTTGTAGCAATAGTGTAACTTGTTCTTCTTTAGACCGTGGAAATAAAAAAAAATAACAACAGGCATATTAATTAATAATTATATAATAATCAAATAAAATGAAATGCTATATAATATCATATGCTATATAAGAAAATTACCAACTGCTAAGATTATTTTAACATGATCATGAAAAGAGATGATGAAAAATGAAGAGCTCTAGTATCAGTCAAACCATTTTGTTATTACGCTTCCCATGTATGAATGAAATTCATAGTCATTAGTCAATAAGGTTTCTTTACAATAAGCCGTTTTACTGCGCTCACAGCGCACACTCTTCAAATTTACGCGAATATGAAGCGCACGCTCTGACAGCTTCATCATAAATAAAGCGCACAAGAAACTGCGCATACGATGTAGTTGTCGTCAGTTAAGTCATGAAATTACCAAAAAAGCGATTAAAGCTGCAAAAGTGTGCGCGCATGTATATACAGTATATATGCATCACATTTAAGAACGTCTCTCAAATACATGTAGGCCTACTAAAATATTAGAGATCACAATATAAGGCGCAAGCTGATATGTCATTTTTTTATTTGTAATTTAATGCAGAAGTAAATGTGAGTACAGTGCACTTATACTAGAAAATATGCACACATTTTTCGTTAATTTGTAAAGTACAAACGAAAATGAAACCATATTTAAATGCATAACTCATTTTACATTCTTGCATGTTGATTTCTGGCCTTTTTCACGTTCTTGCACCATGGGGATTCAAAAGAGAACGTTTTTTTGTTCGTTGTACAGAGTTCAATTTAGGTACGACAGAACTGTTGCAATTAATTTATTTTGACAACTAATAGAATGTAAACATTCACTGTTTACTTTTTCGGAGTTCATTGATTATATCAAATTCAGTGAAGGTTGACTAAACTTTGCACTATATAGTTATCTGCATGTCTCATCCATGAGTATGCAATGATGGAGAACAAGCTTTTGGGGTTTTTGAGAACCAGAACCAAGCTGACTGAGTAATAAAGCTATAGTGACCCCGTTTATAAAAGGGTTAGTTCACCGAAAAATGGAAATTCTGTAATTAATTACTAACCCTCATGTCGTCCCAAACCCGTAAGACCTTCGTTCATCTTCGGAACACAAATTAAGATATTTTTGTTAAAATCTGAGAGCTCTCTGACCCTCCATAGACAGAAATGCAACTGCAATGTTCCCAGGACCAAAAACGTTGCAAGGACATTGGTAAAATAGTACATGTGACATCAGGGGTGCAACTGTAATTTTACGAAGCTACGGGAATACTTTTTGTGCGCAAAGAAAACATTAACAACATAATTTATTCAGCAGTTCTTCTCCCCGAGTTACCGTCTTCCACCATTTTGGAGAGTACCCCAGAACGTAATCAACGTAATCAGCGTGGTTTACATTCAGTAGACAGCACGCGCATGCTGAATGTAAACAATGCTGATTACGATTACTTCACATCCGACCACATGCGACAACAAAGATGCACAGGACTGCAAACACAAACAGAATAAATAGGGAGCAAATGAGGAGAGTAATGAGGGAGACAACTCTCTGTGATCCTTGTTTGTGCTCCTTGTTTGGGCCTGCTCTGCCTGTTCCTGTCTGGACTTCCCTTCCCTTCCCTTGTCTTGCTGTGCCCTGTTCTGGCCTCCCTGCCTGTTTTTCCCCCTCAGGGTAGTTTTTGTTAGGTTTGTTTATTTTTGCTATTAATAAAGAGCCTATTTCCTGCATCTTTGAGTCCTCATCTCATCAAGATGATGGGCATCTTCCTGTTCCTGTCTCCTGGTTCTTGCCCCTCCGCTCGTGAAAGAGCAGAAAGATATAGCAAGCTCCTTTCTTTTCAACAGAAGAAATCCACCATCAAGGAGTCTGCACTTGAGTTTCTGACAGCAGCGGAGGGGCTTGATCTAAACAACGCTGCGCTAAAGGACATTTTTAACAACTGCTTTAACAATCCTGTCTGTGCCTGGGAGATGGGAATGCTGGGGATTTTAACATTCTTGCAGTTTGTGGGTTTTGTGTACTATCATGAGGGAGATGGTGGCCTACCTCACCTTGGCCCTCCTCCCTTCTACTTACAGACTGCCAAGTCCCCAGTCCTCCGATGACCCCTTCGGGGAGAGGAAGGAGGAATGAGTCCACCTCATCTGCCACCTTCCTAGAGGTGGCCGAGCCCATTGCAGCCTCCCCTACATCATTTAGGGCTGCTGCAGCTTCTACTGGGGTGGACTTTATCGTTGCATTGTCCTCAGAGATGGCCAAAAGCACTGCGGCGACTGCAGAGGTGGCCATCTCGTCAAGGTCACCTCGTTCTCATAAGCGAAAGAGGAGAAGGATTTCCTCCACCCTACAAGCTCCAGTGGCCTCAAGTCTGATGGTGCTGGAGGACCCGACTCTGATGGTCCCAAGTCCGATGGTCCAGGGGGACCCGACTCTGGGGGTCCCAAGTTTGGTGGTCCTGGAGGACCCGACTCCTGTGGTCCCAATTCCAATGTTCCAGGAGGACCCGACTCTGGTGGTCCCAAGTCCAGTGGTCCTGGAGGACCCGACTCTGATGGTCCCAAGTCCGATGGTCCAGAGGGACCCGACTCTGGGGGTCCCAAGTTTGGTGGTCCTGGAGGACCCGACTCCTGTGGTCCCAAGTCCAATGGTCCAGGAGTACCTGACTCTGGGGGTCCCAAGTCTGATGGCCCTGAAGGACCCGACTCTGGTGGTCCCAAGTCCGGTGGTCCTGGAGGACCCTACTCTGGGGGTCCCAAGTCAGATGGTCCTGGAGGACCCGACTCCAATGGTCCCAAGTATGGTGGTCCTGGAGGACCAGACTCTGGTGGTCCCAAGTCCGTTGGTCCTGGAGGACCTGACTCTGGTGGTCCCAAGTCTCCCTGAGGTACCTGCTCCAGAACAGCCTTCCACAGAACAGCCCCCTCTCACTTCTGCTGCCACGAGGACCGTGACTGAGCAGCCCACTCTTCGTGTCTTGGCCATGGAGGCCGCCACAGAGCCTTCAGCTTTCGCTGTCATAGAGGAAGGGTCTCTGCTGGCTCTGCCCAGACTCCTGGCCCTGCCGGCTTCACCCACGCTCCTTGCTTTGCCGGCTCCTATCAGACTCCTTGTCCTGGCGGCCCCACTTAAGCTCCCTGCTTTGCTGGCCCCACCCAAGTTTCCTGCTCTGTTGGCCCAGGAGCCTGCCTCAGAGACTGCTTCAGTCCAGGAACCCTCAGAAGCCACTCCAGAACCCGTTCCAGTCCGGGAGCCTTCAGAGTTCGCCCCAGTTTATGAGTCTGCTCCAGAGCCTGCTCCAGTTTATGAGTTCAATCCAGAATCCACCCCAGCCCATGAATCCGCTCCAGAGCTCGCCCCAGTCCATGACTCTGATCCAGTGCCCACTCCTGTTTCTCCTGAGGAGGCGGCTTCGGCTGCAAAATCTCCCGAGGTAGTGGCATCCGCATCCGCTTCAGTTCCTCTCAAGTTGGTGGCACCCACTTTTGAACTCTCTGATGGTCCTGTAACAGCCAAGGATACTGCTTATGAATCCTTTGCCTAACTAGTCATGGACAAGGAGGTAATTTCTGAACCCCTGTACTCTGGTGGTCCCAAGTCCGGTGGTCCTGGAGGACCCTACTCTGGGGGTCCCAAGTCTGATGGTCCTGGGGGACCCGACTCCGGTGGTTCCAAGTCCGATGGTCCTGGAGGACCCAACTCCAATGGTCCCAAGTATGGTGGTCCTGGAGGACCAGACTCTGGTGGTACCAAGTCCGTTGGTCCTGGAGGACCTGACTCTGGTGGTCCCAAGTCTGATGGTCCAGGACGACCTGACTCTGGTGGTCCCAGAAGTCCCTGAGGTACCTGCTCCACAACAGCCTTCCACAGAACAGCCCCCTCTCACTTCTGCTGCCACGAGGACCGTGACTGAGCAGCCCACTCTTCGTGTCTTGGCCATGGAGGCCGCCACAGAGCCTTCAGCTTTCGCTGTCATAGAGGAAGGGTCTCTGCTGGCTCTGCCCAGACTCCTGGCCCTGCCGGCTTCACCCACGCTCCTTGCTTTGCCGGCTCCTATCAGACTCCTTGTCCTGGCGGCCCCACTTAAGCTCCCTGCTTTGCTGGCCCCACCCAAGTTTCCTGCTCTGTTGGCCCAGGAGCCTGCCTCAGAGACTGCTTCAGTCCAGGAACCCTCAGAAGCCACTCCAGAACCCGTTCCAGTCCGGGTGCCTTCAGAGTTCGCCCCAGTTTATGAGTCTGCTCCAGAGCCTGCTCCAGTTTATGAGTTCAATCCAGAATCCACCCCAGCCCATGAATCCGCTCCAGAGCTCGCCCCAGTCCATGACTCTGATCCAGTGCCCACTCCTGTTTCTCCTGAGGAGGCGGCTTCGGCTGCAAAATCTCCCGAGGTAGCGGCATCCGCATCCGCTTCAGTTCCTCTCAAGTTGGTGGCACCCACTTTTGAACTCTCTGATGGTCCTGTAACAGCCAAGGATACTGCTTATGAATCCTTTGCCTAACTAGTCATGGACAAGGAGGTAATTTCTGAACCCCTGTATGAACTGTCTTCGAGGTGGATGAACTTGTCATGTGGGGGAGAAAGTACAGTCATGAGACACAGCACAGTGTTTCAACAAGCCGCATGATTCGTATGAAATATCCAGTAAACGTGCCAGTGTTCAGAGGACGACACTGCACATCCCTGCCATTTGCTTGCAGTTACATTCATACCACTGTTTCATAAAGCAATAAATAATACTATGTCACTGAAATTGCTCTTGTGCTGCCATTGTGAGGTTATATCAGGTCTCTGGAGCAATGAAGCGTGTTTTTAAACTCGTCTTAATATCAGGGCAGCTACATCTGCTCGCTGCAATACCGTCAGCTCACTGTAGGTGGTGTATCACGCACAGAAACAGGACAGGCCATTCAAAACCGGCCTTCGTCAGGAGTAATTACACATTTGACAGTCCTGGAACAGGACATTCGAGCAGTAGATGCACATGAAGCATCGCAGCACAGCAGATCTCACACATATCAGTGATGTTCTCCACTCGAGTGCTGCTCTCAGCTGTCGGGAACTGCAGTCAGTCATTAACCAGCTATCAGAGATCACCACACACAAAGCCATGTTATGTAATGCAGCATTCCTGCGCCTTCAGAAGACCAATGAACGGCTGTCTTCAAGAGTCTGGCCAGAGCTCATGTGACTAACAGGGTTCGGTTACACAGACGACAATGAATAAACTGTGAACACTAGTTACAGTGAGCCAGAGGTGATTGTGTTGCTCAGATGCTGCTCTTTAATAAACCAGGAAGAGTTAATGCTTGAAGAATTAACAACAGAGACAGATGAGCCAATAGATGACATCCTGATAGCATCTACACTGCAAAGAATTGCTTTCATACTGAGTATTTTTGTCTTGTTTTACAGTACTAATACCCAATTCTTAAAACAAGATACATTTAGCCATCAAAATTGGATTTATACTTAAAACAAGTAAAAATATCTGTCAATGTATCAAAATATCTGTCAATCTAATTTAAAGGGAAAACAAGTTTTTTTAACTGCATGGGCATTTTTTTCAACAAAACACTTACTTTAAAAACGTAATTTTGATTTAAAAAATTCAGAAAATAAGAATAAATTATATTTTAAGTCGTTCTGCTTCTCGTAAATGTGTATTGATAGTATTGTTGAGACATTTATACTGGAAAACAGCAAAAATACAGAGTAAGAAAATTTTTGCAGTGTACAGTGCTATACAATGACTCTCATGATCTAAAATCTGAATCTGAGCACAGTTTGAGACATTGTTATAGATATTTAAGAGATATCTTGTGATTTTCTTTTGTGATTTTCTTTTGAAAATGTGTACAGTTTTGAAGTTATAATTATATAAAAATAAAGAAAATAAACTAATAGGGTTACTAAAAGTTTATTACTTTTTGTTAAAATCTGCAAAAAAAAAAAAAATAATAATAATTTAAAAACTACTTTAGGGATGAAAATGTGTACAGTTTTGAAGTTATAATTATATAAAAATAAAGAAAATAAACTAATAGGGTTACTAAAAGTTTATTACTTTTTGTTAAAATCTGCAAAAAAAAATAAATAATAATAATTTAAAAACTAAAATTGAAAGTTTTTTTTAATGTTTGATTTTATTAGTTCCTTTTTGTTTTTGTTTTAAACTTCACAAGTTTGTATTTTGGTATATTTAACTTTATTAGTATTTTATGTTTGCTTTTAGTTAAAGTTTTAAATATTTTTATATGTTTAATTTTGTTAGAAGCCTACTTTTTGTTTTCTTGTAGTTTTAAGTCCGTTTTAATGTGTTGCTGAAGTGATGACAGTTTTTATGGCATTGCTCCTTATGAATGTATTCTGATCACAGTGTATTGATGGTTCAGTGCGCTGCTTGTCTTGAATATCTCATGCAGTTGATCAGTTCTGTCAGTGTGTGTGTAGGCATCTGCTGCTATTGTTGCTGTCCCTTCCCCCATCCCTCGTGTGTGTGAGTGTGTGTGTGTGTGTGTGTGTGTGTGTGTGTGTGTGTGTGTGTGTGTGTGTGTGTGC
>NW_015657493.1:332303-332861 GCF_001515625.1 Sinocyclocheilus rhinocerous
GTGTGTGTGTGTGTGTGTGTGTGTGTGTGTGTGTGTGTGTGTGTGTGTGTGTGATTGCACTAACTGAATCAGACAGCACTGTGTGTGAATGAGCTGCGTGTTGATTTTCATTCTGTAGGAGCAGTTTTCACTTTTCTGCCGTGGGGTGGCTCACAGCTTCTCTTTCAAAGCTCGATGAGGTTCTCAGTTACATCTCATCGAGTATCAGAGGGGTTTTTCCCTAAAATCCCAAGACACAGACAGTTATATAAAGATAGCAGTGACTTGTGATTTGCAGGCTTTGAGATCTTGAGACGTTGTTGACTCTTTTTGGAAACTCTACAGGAGGCAAGTTACTTTTTCTCAGGAAAAACATCTGAGAATTTAGCATTGAATCTCAAGGAATAATCGAGACGTTGTTGATGTGAGTCGACTGCTGTCCTCAGGGTTGGGCATTTAATGACAAGTGCTGTGTGAAGATGTGTACTCCAGGAATGTTCGGTGTGTCTCCACCCATCACACACACACACACACACACACACACACACACACACACTCATGCATGTCCTCTTTCATCTT
>NW_015657493.1:335451-336473 GCF_001515625.1 Sinocyclocheilus rhinocerous
CAGACACACACGCAAACACACACTCACACACACACACACACACACACACACACACACACACACACACACACACACACTCCTGCATGTCCTCTTTCATCTTCACTATCATCAGAGCCACTTTCATTGACGATCTATTGATTATCTCTCTGCAGATCCTCTGATAGTCTGTCAGACCGCTCTTTCTCATCTGAATCGGCTCTGTTGAGTCTTTGCGTTACAGTAATAAATCACAGTCACTCGCCTCACTTAAATGAGGAACATATGTAATCCATTACAGCGGGAAAGAGAAAGAAAGAGAGTGAACGTTTCAGACAAAGGACAGACAGATGAAATGTAGCGTGTGTGTGATTGAGTGCGTCTGATGCAGAGATGGAGGGGTTAAAGAGCTCTTGACCGCGTGAAGAGAAGCAGTCATTTAGAGCAGCTCCAGAAACCAACAGGAACCTGCGGATGGTTTCCGCTCGTGGTCTGGACCTCAGCGCTGCTATTTCTGACAGGATCCTGATGCTGGATATACAACATGAACACCAGATTACACTTTATTTCCGTAGTCCGCTTTAGACATCCTACTGACTATGAGTAACTTTGCAACTGCATGTCAGCTAACTCGCACTAGAGTATTAGTAAACTGTAAATGGCGCTTTATTGTTCATCCCACAGAGGCACAAAATCACTTTCACTGACTTTTACATTAACTGTTCCCTCCTGGTGGAATGACCTGCCCAACTCAATCCCAGCAGCTGAGTCCTTAACCATCTTCAAGAATCGGCTAAAAACACATCTCTTCCATCTTTATTTGACCCTCTAACTCTAGCACTCTCTATTCTGATTCTATTCTTTAAAAAAAATAAAAATAAATACTTGCCCCTTTTAGACTTGCACTCTATTCATTTACTAACTGCTTGTTTTCTTTAAAAAAAAAACTAACACTAGCTTCTCTATTCTTTTTGTATTATATCTATTTGTTTTCTTTTTATTTATTATACAATTAACAAAAAGCAAAAAAAAGGCCTCTAACACTA
>NW_015657493.1:336797-338656 GCF_001515625.1 Sinocyclocheilus rhinocerous
CACACACACACACACACACACACACACACTCCTGCATGTCCTCTTTCATCTTCACTATCATCAGAGCCACTTTCATTGACGATCTATTGATTATCTCTCTGCAGATCCTCTGATAGTCTGTCAGACCGCTCTTTCTCATCTGAATCGGCTCTGTTGAGTCTTTGCGTTACAGTAATAAATCACAGTCACTCGCCTCACTTAAATGAGGAACATATGTAATCCATTACAGCGGGAAAGAGAAAGAAAGAGAGTGAACGTTTCAGACAAAGGACAGACAGATGAAATGTAGCGTGTGTGTGATTGAGTGCGTCTGATGCAGAGATGGAGGGGTTAAAGAGCTCTTGACCGCGTGAAGAGAAGCAGTCATTTAGAGCAGCTCCAGAAACCAACAGGAACCTGCGGATGGTTTCCGCTCGTGGTCTGGACCTCAGCGCTGCTATTTCTGACAGGATCCTGATGCTGGATATACAACATGAACACCAGATTACACTTTATTTCCGTAGTCCGCTTTAGACATCCTACTGACTATGAGTAACTTTGCAACTGCATGTCAGCTAACTCGCACTAGAGTATTAGTAAACTGTAAATGGCGCTTTATTGTTCATCCCACAGAGGCACAAAATCACTTTCACTGACTTTTACATTAAATGTTCCCTCCTGGTGGAATGACCTGCCCAACTCAATCCCAGCAGCTGAGTCCTTAGCCATCTTCAAGAATCGGCTAAAAACACATCTCTTCCATCTTTATTTGACCCTCTAACTCTAGCACTCTCTATTCTGATTCTATTCTTTAAAAAAAATAAAAATAAATACTTGCCCCTTTTAGACTTGCACTCTATTCATTTACTAACTGCTTGTTTTCTTTAAAAAAAAAACTAACACTAGCTTCTCTATTCTTTTTGTATTATATCTATTTGTTTTCTTTTTATTTATTATACAATTAACAAAAAGCAAAAAAAAGGCCTCTAACACTAGCTTGCTCTATTCTATTTCGATTCTATCTGTTTTCTTTTTATTTATTATATAATTAAAAAACGTTGCTACGTGTACTACGTTAAGCTAACTGAATCAGTTCAGTTGAGTCAGTTCAGTTCTGCATGTCTCCTCATCTCAGTCTCTTCACAATGTGGCCTGAAGATCATCAATCAAGCCATTCTCATCCGTCTTCCAGGAACACAGGAGCACAGGAAAAAGTGACCGCTTGAGAGAAGTAAATTAATATTTAGACACAAAACACAGTGGACAAATGATCTGGATTGGTTGTCCATTTCCTTGAGCATCAGAGTAATGCTGCTTCTGTAGCTGAAAGAGCAGAGCAAACACGGGTTTGATTCCCGGAGAATGAATGAACTGAACAGTGCTTACCTTCAGTGCAGTGCACACTATTGTTGCAAAGTTTGTGGTCAGTAAAATAAAATAATAATAATAATAATAATAATTCTATTCATCAAGGATGCATTAAAATGCTCAAAAGATAAAGTAAAGACGTATAATATTACAACATATTTCAGTTTCAAATAAATGCTGTTCTTTTGAACTTTCTATTCATCTGTGAATCTAAAAAATAAAATTTATCACTGTTTTCACAAAAATATTGGGCAGCACAACTGTTTTCAACATTGATAATAATCAGAAATGTTTCTTGGTTCTGGTGTGTCATCAGGTGTGTGTTCTGGTTTGTGTTCTGGTGTGTGTTCTGGTGTGTGTCCAGGTGTGTGTTCTGGTGTGTGAGCTGGTGTATGTTCAGGTGTGCGTTCCGGTGTGTGTTCTGGTGTGTGTTCAGGTGTGCGAGCTGGGTTCAGGTGTGTGTTCAGGTGTGTTCTGGTGTGTGTTCAGGTGTGTGAGCTGGTGTATGTTCA
>NW_015657494.1:0-1294 GCF_001515625.1 Sinocyclocheilus rhinocerous
GACAAATTCCTTCTTGGAAGTCAATGATCGTGTGTTTGTGAGAAATGTTCAGTTGCGTGATAAGCACAAGTTGGCAGACAAGTGGGAGCCCTAGGTGTATGTAGTAGTAAAGCGAGCTGGCGACTTGCCTGTCTACACAGTTCATCCTGAAACAAGGGATGGTCCTTTTCGTACACTTCACAGGGACATTTTGCTTCCTTGTGGATTCTTACCAGCATCAGAAGTTTCAAGTCCTACCTTGACCAAACCTACTTCTAAACCTAGAACATGGAGGAGTCCTGGTATTGAATCATCTGATGATGACAACTCCTTTTCTGATCCAGAGGATGAAATATCCTAATAGTCGGTATGATGCCCTTCCAGTCATCGAAACAGTACGGTTCTCTACAGTTCATGACATCTGTAGATCAAAGGGAGCTGCGGATGTTTCTTTGAATACAGACTCAACTAATCCAAAACTTTCAGATGATAATACTGCACAAGCAAATCTAGCTGACGACTCACCTGTCAATGCTCCAGATACATACTTACCTGTTGATGTTTCAGCTGAGGACTCACCGGTCGATGCTCCAGACACATACTTACCTGTTGATGCTCCAGCTGACGACTCGCCTGTTGATGCTCCAGGAGTCCCTAAAACAAGTAAAATACCCGACAAAGACCCCACTGAACCAGAAAATAATTTAACTGTTCAAAGAGATGAAGTGACGGACGTAGCTGAAATCCCAGATGCTCCTGTCAAAGGGAGAAAGCAACATCCAGAAATTGAGGGAGAGCAGAATTTGAGTATTCTGCTCAGACGTTCTAGCAGTCAGAGAGAGGAACCTGAGAGACTTACCTACTTCCAACTTTGTCGTTCAGTCTTTGTTCCACGGGTTAAGCACTGCCCTTGTTGAATCCCTCAGTGGTGTTGAAAATTCAAGTGCCCTTTCCATTGCGCCCAATGTTTCACCAAATGTAGTGACTAATCAGCCACTCAGAGCATGCAAAGGGACTTGCCTGATTTCAGGGGGGAGAAAGTGTAACCCCTGTTAAATGATTACTGTGATGAACATTATTATATACAACATTGTTTAAACTCAATGTAATGACCATTCATATGAATGAAATCTATATAGATCGGAAAAAAAGTATGTATGTATACAGTATATGTGTTTTTGGATTGAACTAAGAGATGAGAAAGCGTTAGGTTTTTGGCTCCGGCCACTTGCCTGTGGCTAGCGTTGTGCAGGCTAATAGACTGATACAGAGCAACAGAGAAACCTGATCGGACGAGAGAGTGTTAAAAATAGAA
>NW_015657494.1:3706-13706 GCF_001515625.1 Sinocyclocheilus rhinocerous
TTCAACGGACCACGCACAGTATGCCCAAAGATCAACTCCGAAGGACTGAAACCGAGGGAAGCTTGAGTCGTAGTACGAACGGCAAATAACAACAGTGGGATTTCCTCATCCCACTCTTTTTGTTGTTCAACACAAAAGGTTCGGAGCATGGATTTGAGAGTTTGATGAAACCGTTCGATGGCACCTTGGGACTGAGGGTGATACGCACTAGATACCTGATGTTTGATGTTTAATTTTTTTATTACTTTGGCGAACACTTTAGACATGAAATTAGTTCCTTGATCAGACTGAATATATTTAGGCACTCCAAAAGTAGTGCAGAATTTGACGATCGCTTTGACAATTGTATGAGCTTTAAGTGAACGCAGAGGAACCGCTTCAGGATACCTGGTCGATGCACACATCAGCGTTAACAAGTAGGAATTTCCTGATTTAGTTTTGGGCAATGGCTCAACACAATCAATCAAAATGCGCTCATATGGTTCACCAATCACTGGTATCGGCTTCAATGGGGCCGGAGGAATAACTTGATTGGGCTTGCCAGATAACTGACATGCATGACAAGACTTACAGAATTTGGAACGACAACTTGAAAAACGGTACCCCAATCATCGGTGGCATGACGTGGAGACCACTTACGCATAAGGACACCACCGTCAAAGAAATAGGCGACTGGATACTCTGGCAAAACGTTCGGCTCGACAGCAGCTGCAACACAGGAACACAGAGTTTGATCGGCAAGTTGTGCCTCAATTAACATGGTTTTTCCAAATGGCAAATCAACACTAGGAAGTGCACAGATTTTTACTTCAACTGAATCAACTTTTTCCTCTGTCTCAGCAGAATTGTCATCACACAAAAAGGTTTTTGACAGATCTACAGTGTCTTTTAGTTTTTGAGCTTGAGCTTGGGTCACCACACATGTGCACATGGTCATTTCCTAGTATGAGCACTACACCTTTAACAGGTAACTCAGCCCGAACTGCCAATTTAACTTTACCATAAATAATTCCAGAACGCAAATAGACATTGTGTAAAGGAACTTTAACTACAGAGAGATCAATGCCTTGCACTAGTATGCTGGAACCAGAGCTTGACTGTTCCGAAAATGGCAGCACACTCTCTAAGATTATGGACTGAGAGGCGCCAGTATCACGAAGGATGCGAACACTTTTTGTTTCGTGGTCTGTTTCACTAAACGACACAACACCGTCAAAAATAAATGGCTTAAACGCAGATTCAGCGGTTGTATCCAGAACTGCCGGCTTGGGAGAGAAAATGGGATGCTCAACTAATGCAACACTTTTATGAGAGTTTGTTTTCTTGCCTGCTTTGCGTTTCAGAGCGGGATAGGTAGCGATGAGGTGTCCCACCTCATGACAGTAAAAACATTCACGATTCTCCACATTTAAAGCACTTGAAGTGTTCTTAGGTACTGTCTGGGAATCTTTAGAATTACGGACACGATCAGAAATACTACGCTTGGTGGGCGATGGAAACACTACTTTATGAGTAAGCACAAACTCATCTGCAAAAACAGCGGCTTCAGAAAGGGAAGACACTTTCTGTTCATTCAAGTAGATCACAATTTTCTCAGGCAGACAATTCTTAAACTCTTCCAACAACATTAACTCTTTTAACTGCTCGAACGTGCCAACTTTATTTGCAGTGCACCACTTCTCAAACAAATTGGCTTTGTCTCTTGCGAATTCAACGAATGTTTGACTAGGGGTTTTCACATGATTTCGGAATTTCTGTCGGTATGCCTCGGGAACCAACTCGTAAGCGCGCAGTACGGCATTTTTCATTACCCCATAATCCAGGCTCTGTTCAAGCGTTAAAGCAAAACAGACTTCCAGCGCTTTCCCGACGAGTTTACATTGTAACAGGAGCGGCCAAATACTCCACGGCCATTTCAAAGTGGCCGCGATGCGTTCAAATACAGTAAAATACGTATCGACTTCACTCTCACGAAACAGTGGAACTAATGCAATTTGTCTACTGATATCAAATTCAGGTTCACTTACTTGAAAAGCACGTCGCGGTGCAGGAATAGGGCTCGGAGTGGAAGCATTTACGGGTGGTGATACAGGCACAATCACGCTGGGCGCATCAGCAGCTGAGGGGTGAACAGGTTGCTTAGTTTTTAGCTCCAGGTCCAGCTCCTTGAGCCTGATAGCTCGCTGGGTTTCAAGATCAACTGTGCGCACATGCAACAGTTGGCTCTGATATTGCTGTTTGCTCAACTCCAACTCCAGCTCTTTCAATCTGATCGCCAGCAAAGGATTACTAGGAGAAGGAAGGTTTGTGGGATCTATGCTAGTGAACTCCGCGGGTTTGGGTTCTGTTCCCTCCCCTACGGAAGCCGACAATTGGGCTGCAACACCCGCCTTCCCCTTCACCTTCTTCAGACAAAACTCAACCAAATGATTGTAAATCACTTCCTTAATGTCCTGTTTCCTAGCACCTCGAGAAACCTGTGTTTGATATAAATCCGCGATCGCTAACAAATCATCTTTGCGGCAAATATCCAACTGATATACTGAAGGTTCGATCGCGAACTTATCTAATTCAAATTTTTAAGCCAATTCCTAATTCCCTCCGCCTTAAAATGAAAACCACCAGGCAAACGAACAAACACAAAGCCAATTTCATGAGTTTCTTAATGTCTCCCTCACGCGATGATACAACTCCAATTAGTTTTGGGGGAAAATTAAAAAAAAAAAATAATATATATACAGGGCTGTACAGTGCAACATATATGTCGCACGTGCTACGAAAATACTGGTCTGTGCGACAACTTCCCTACCTCCCTCAACCAAAAACAAAGTGAATAAAGATACATATAAATGAAATGGCGTCTAACCCCCTACATCCCTTAATTTGGTAAACTAGTATTTACAAGAATATTTACAAAGTTTCAGGGCGTACACAAAGCAGAATCAGAATCCAAATCGTAGTCAAGACAGGCAATGTTCAGATAAACAGGAGATTCAGAATTTGAATTTACAATAACAAACACTCAACAGATTCAGTCCACTCAGAATATCTCTCTCCGGTACGACACTCTTTCACAACCAAACGACAACGACGACGGCGATACAAACAATAGCAGAAAACAGTCAATCAGAACACTAGCGAAGCACGACGGTACGAAGTCAACGAGGCTGAAAGGCAGAAGACGAGTGTTTGGGGCGGTCCTTATATCTGGGTAGGGGGCATAGTAGGACCAATCACAATCTCCAGCTGGTTAACAGAGGCCACACCCATCTGGAACACAAACATGTCTACACACACGAGCAGAGAGATCAAATACATACAAAAAAACAGTTCACAGATGCATAGACTATCTTAAGGTCAAAACACTCCTGCACCACAAAATTTGCGTGTGGAGTTGGTGAGTTGTTGAACTGATAAGATCAGTGTTAAAAATGAATGAAAACAGATTGTATATAAGAGTTTTATTTGTTTTATGCATATAAGACTAAACAGTGTTATATTGTGATGTTATATGGAGTGAATTGTTCGTTTGCAGTGTGATTGTGTCAGGCTGCATGTTCTGTGCGTGTCACTGCGGTTCGTTGACGCCATTTTGATTGCGTGTACCTGTGAAAACAGACAAGAATGGACAGGTAATTCGTTATTTTGACACAAGTTGCATAAATGATATTCCTGTATGTTATTTGGTTCATGTGTTCTGTATTTCGTTGAAAATCATTCTTGATGCACACAATTAAGTGTGTACTGGTCTGTGAACGTACAGGCCGGGTTTTTTTTCCTTGTGAGGATGAACTTCAATGTGGATTTCTGTAATTGATGGCGAGCCTCCCACCTTGACTGAAAGGATCACGGACCTGGAATAAAGGACAGTTTTTCATTATAATTTTCTTCTACCAAGTAAGAGAATTTTGCTTCCAGTGACTGATACTATTTTTCTCCTTGGGAACTAAAAATTTGAGAGACACCAGTTCCAGTTAAAGGAAAAGACTGATCAGACCTTTTATTCAGATTGACATCTGACTTGGAAAGACTAATTTGCATACCAGTTGCATACTGCGGTTTCCTGTCGGTTATCACTAACTGTGGTCATTTAATTTGATTGATTGTGAAGGTGATTTATTGTGTAATGTATAGTTAATTAGCGGGTGCACCCAAGGGTATGGTTATTGTGTTTTCTGTGTTTTATTGTTGTTTTATGTTTTGAAAAAAAGTACTTACTGAAGAAAAAAAGAAAGAAACAAACCCTAAACCATTTACAGTAAAATTTAAATTGTGGTTAACCTACCGATTGCCTCTGATATTTACTCAGCACCACCGCCGCCTCCCATCACGTGCCTTGTTCTTCTGAGGTTAATTGCCTGGTCCATCAGAGAGAGAACTACCCTGTTACAGAAGTGTTACACTTGCATGAAGAAGGAACAACATTTCCCATCCACCAATTCCAAATTATTTTCTGTTCCACAAAAAAATGCATGTTCCCCCCAAAAAAGGATCCACAAGGATGTGACACAGAGCAAGAAAAGTTAAAGTGCAAAGGTACTCCGTGTAGAGGAAGAGGTAATGAAGTCATTATACAAAAATTAAAACTATTTATTGCATATATTAAGGTACACCATTATTTACTGTATGAAGCCACCAAAAGAGCTGGTTGTAGCCATTGAGATGTCTCCTAGCCAGAATCTGGAGTAGCTGTTACATCACAAGGAATTCCAAATACTAAGGCCACATGAATGGTTATTTGGAGAGGATCACATATCAAAACAAAAATCTAAATACATAATTGTGCAATTATATTTGTGTTTATATTTGATAAGTAAATGCTGTCCTCTCTCTATGTAATAATTCAAGTAATTTGATTCCAATTGCAATGCTGTATCATTTTTAGACTATTTAGTGCTATTTAAGAGCTTTACTTAATATGAAGGGTTCAAATCTCTTTCAGCTAAGCCATTGCACCACAGGTGTCATCTTAAATGGCACAAGGGAGCAGATGGCATGGCAAGGATTGCATGTGATTTAAATTCGAATAATCGTGCAGCCCTACTTCCAGGTAAGATAAATATTTTGCAACTTGTTTTGCAGAGGTGTGACGCTCTTTTCAAAAGCTATTGAACTGGATGGTGTGCCACTGAAGAAACTCATAGAATACAGTGATGGTAGAAATTGAGCATATAGAGCAAATAATTGTACATTAAATACTTGAAGTATGTTCTTTAGGGTCAGATAAATATTTTGCAACTTGTTTTGGAGCGGTGTGACCCTCTTTTCAAAACTATTGAATTGGAAGGTGTGTCAATGAAGAGACCCATAGAATACAATGATGGTACTTTTTGAACATTTACACTATATACTTCTATATTAAAGACTTGAAGTATGGTCTTTAGGGTCAGATAAATATTTTGCAACTTCAACCATAGCACTGGGTCCCTCCTTTCAAAAGCTATTGAACTGGATGATGTGTCATTGAAGAAACCCATAAAACACTGTGATGGTACAAATTTAATATATATGTGAGGCACAAATTCTTTATAAACCATCTTGAAGAAAGTTTTGCCACTAGTTTTTGAAGTGTTCACTCAAAATCAACATCCTATTTTGTTTTTAAAAAAAAATCCCTTTTCAAAAACTTCAACGAATGGCTCGTTTGGACTACAGCGTTGTTTTCCGGGGTTTAGTGATGTCACAAAGCGTTCCATTAGAATATCATTAAAATAATTCCTGCCTACGGAAATACGAATGGTGGGGGGTTGGGGTGGGGAGGGGCAAGGTCATGGTTAGAACGCTTGGTTGAATGCATCAGCAGGCCCGGCTTTGCCCCCCCACGGACATCCCTGTGCCCCCCCTTCGGATCGAGGGCGACGGTCAGACTTGAGTTTAGCGTGTATAATAGTCCTGCTGTTGCTTCTGATTGCTTTTAGATGGAAAAGCTGCCCATAACCCCTGGTCTAGGATCTGTTTTCTTCGTAATAATAGCATAACGATTTTTCATTATAATTTTCTTCTACCAAGTAAGAGAATTTTGCTTCCAGTGACTGATACTATTTTTCTCCTTGGGAACTAAACATCTGAGAGACATCAGTTCCAGTTTAAAGGAAAAGACTGACCAAACCTTTTAGTCAGATTGACATCTGACTTTGAAAGACTAATTTGCATACCAGTTGCATACTGCGGTTTCCTGTCGGTTATCACTAACTGTGGTCATTTAATTTGATTGATTGTGAAGGGGATTTATTGTGTAATGTATAGTTAATTAGCGGGTGCACCCAAGGGTATAGTTATTGTGTTTTCCTGTGTTTTATTGTTATTGTTGTTTTATGTTTTGAAAAAAAGGGTACTTACTGAAGAAAAAAAAAGAAAACAAACCCTAAACCATTCACAGTAAAATTGAAATTGTGGTTCACCTACCGATTGCCTCTGATATTTACTCAGCACCACCGCCGCCTCCCATCACGTGCCGTGTTCATCTGAGGTTAACTGCCTCGTCCATCAGAGAGAACTACCCCATTACAGAAGTGTTACAACTGCTTCTCACTTCAAAACATAGTAAAACAATAGCAAACTCTTATATGTGATTTCAGCTCTACTCACTCTGAACTTTCTCTCATCCAGTTTAATGAGGAGCATCCTGGGATGTTTTTAAGCATTGTATTACAAATAAAAAAAATTACTGAAAGAAATGAATGCTTCTATACAGTAAGAACACATTCAATTGATCAAAAGTGCCAGTAAAGACATTTATAATGTTTCAAAACATTTCTATTTCAAATAAGTGCTGTTGTTTTGAACTTTCTATTCATCTGTGAATCCTGAAAAATAAAATGCGTCACGGTTTCCACAAAAATATTCAGCAGCACAACTGTTTTCAGCATTGATGATAATCAGAAATTTTTCTTGAGCAGCAAATCAGAATATTAGAATGATTTCTGAAGATCATGTGACACTGAAGACTGAAAATACAGCTGCGCATCACAGAAATCAATTACACTTTAACAGATATTCACATAGAAAATAGTTGTTTTAAATAGTTTTTACTGTATTTTTGATTAAATAAATGCAGCCTTGGTGATCAGAAGAGACTTGAATGTCTAGGCACTTGTTGAAGAATCTGCTTCACCTCATCTACTACCTGCAGTTTTTATTCAACATTTGAAGCCTGTCGATCAAAGATCAGGAGAAACCGGCCACCCATTTGTCACTGAACGCTGATAACCTCCATATAGACAGTTATTGAGCTGTCTGTCGCTCGACTGTCTCTGTCCGCTTCACTCGTCCTTCCTGACTGATTTTTCCATTCTCTCTTCCTCCCTCCCGCTGTCATTAGTTGCCATGGAGACGTCTCGGCGGCATTATTATGGGTTGGTGTGGGGTGGGGGGGTGTATTGTTCAGATGGAGGGGTTTCTGGGGCAGATAGAGGGGGAGGAGCGGTGCTGGAGGAGGAGGAGGGGAGCGCTAGTGTCCGCGGATGGGTGCCGGTCTCAGTGCTATTGTGCGCATGGACTCAGAGTGTGTGTGAGCTTGTTCAGATGGAGGGGATTCTGGGGCAGATAGAGGGGGAGGAGCGGTGCTGGAGGAGGAGGAGGGGAGCGCTAGTGTCCGCGGATGGGTGCCGGTCTCAGTGCTATTGTGCGCATGGACTCAGAGTGTGTGTGAGCGTGGAGAGCTCAGCTGGTGAGTGCTGCTTATTTTCTGCGGTCTCTGTAACGTTTCTGCGCTGCTGATGCGTTTCTGTCGTGATGGCCAGCAGACAGTATTGAGCTGTAATATCTGCTGTGTGTCGCTCTGTTGAATGTGGAGTGCGAGCGCTCAAGCCTGTTGAAATATACATGCTTAGCTTTCATGTTTTATTGAGAGACTTGAGGTTATGCTGCTTCATACAAGAGGATTTTTACTCTTCTCAGCTTTTTAAGTAAGTTGTGGCATCTTTCTTTAATTTTTTTTTTAGAGTTATACACAATGCAATGCTCATATTGTCTTCAGTTGTAATGTAATAATGCTTGATTCCGTATTTAGTAATGTAAATTATGCACAGGTATTACTATTGCTTACTCTTGTGACTGGAACAATCCTGTAACCCTATTAACAACTCGTCCTGTTCATGCTTCAGACACGATATGAGCTAATAATACCTCAAACTGTGCAGTTTGCTAAGTAGAGGTGTGCTAAAAGTCTGATCAGGCTCATCTTTTTGTTTTCAATTACGGAGCTAAACAGTTTCGAAGGAAGACCCAGAGCAAGTGCAAACGGCAGGAAACCTGTGAGTTAAGAAAACTCTCAATTGAAGGGGTTTCTTATACTGGCCCAGAATATCACAGAGATTTGAGGATCTTCTGACTTAAAGAAATAGAGATGTCCAAGATCAGGATGAGTTTGTTTCTTCATCAGATTTGTAGAAATGTAGCATTGCATCAGTGTCTCAGCAATGGATGCTCTGCAGTGAATGGGTGCCGTCAGAATGAGAGTCCAAACAGCTGATAAAAACCTCACAATAATCCACAAGTAATCCACAGCACTCCAGTCCATCAGTGAACATCTGGAGAAGACAAAAGCTGAAACACATCCAGCATTAAGATGATTTTAATGTCTAAAATACCATAGAGTCCATAATAACTCTTCCTCCAGTGAAAAAGTGTTCTGGTGTGAATCAGGAGAGAAATCTGCACAGATCAAGCAGCGTTTAAACAGCTCTAAACAAATATGTGGCTGGATTTTGATGTGAGAGACAACAGGAGATGGACTTTTTCACTGCAGGAAGCGTTATTATGGATTATTAAACCAGAAGTGACGGTTTAATTGTTAAAGTTAAAATGTTCAAGTTAAAATGCCTTAATGATGGATTTGTTTCTTTGATGGCCTCGTGTCGTGTATGGGTACATTTTTCATTTCTGGGTGAACTATTCCTTTCAGCAAACACCCAGAATTCCATAGCAACTCCCTAGCAACCACACACAACTCTAGTGACCTCAAAAGACGACACAGCCCTGCTCCTGCAGCCTCCCACGATGCCCTTGTGTTTGCACAGGCAAACGCCGCTCTGTTTTCTACAGAAAATGTAGAAATGTGGTGAGATCTTGTGGTGTTTAATTCTGTCAGACTGTAAAATGTGAAATGAAGCACTTGTTCAGCAGCTCTGCCACTCAAAGAGAAGTCTGTCGTTTTCAAACTATTAGTAAAATAATTTGTAAAATTTGCAGCAGCACTCTTTATCTGTGACTATATTCACGATATAGCATGACTTCTAGAACCTTACTGCTTAAATGTTGTGAGTGATTTAGCTCTCGAGCTCACATTGAAATATCCTTCATAGAGCTGTTTCTTAAGAAGAAAGTGTGTATTCACGCCGGTCTGACGCTGCTGATCTGTTGTCATAGTAACAGTCCTGTTGGTCCTGGCTCGGTGTGAACACACACTCTCTCTGACATTTACACACATGAGTGTTTGACCACAGATGAATTCCTCACTTTGAGACACTTTTGCCTACTTGAAAATGCTAGGAAAGTGTAGGAAATGACCCGCTTAAAGAGGTTTTCTTAGTGTGTTGACAGTGATGTAAGTGGACTCTATAACTATGCATTTGTTCAAGTTGGACCCAGTGGCAGTTATAATAATTGGACGTGAATGTGAAGATTTGACTGGAATTCATTTAAATTAAAGTATAAGGGAAAGTGTGTTTTCTAGGATCTGGACATTTAAAGTGTTTCATTTTCATTTTTGCACTATAAAAGGTTTTCTGAATGGTCCTGTGGAGTGACAAACGTATTTGTGTGGACCATGAAAAATCTGTCAATTAATTTAAGGTTTGAGTTAAAGAGATTAATTAATGTAAGACATTATTATACAAAGTAATTCCAGAGGCGGCGCTTATTAGTACATTTAATCAAGACACGCTATTTTAGAATAACTGAAATAAGGAACCTGTATTAAGTCACTTTAGATTTATGTTGTTGTTGACAAATTTAGTTGTAAATACCATACTTACTCTCTTTTAACAATCACTCCACA
>NW_015657494.1:16310-27254 GCF_001515625.1 Sinocyclocheilus rhinocerous
ACACACACACACACACACACACACACACACACACACAGAGACAGACTGAGCGAGGTCTGAGGAGAGAAGCATATGATCTGCACCAGAGCATAAAGTAAGTCTCATGTTTCAGTGAATATTCTCTTTCTGTGGTTTTAACATGTTATTGCTCATAAGACTTGGAGATATCTGTAAGAGATCACGGTAATTTCATTTAAGTATCCGCTTTAAAAACGTAACCTTCTCTGATGTTTGAGTGTGTGTTCAGATCTCCTAGTTTTGATGGCAGACTGTTATCTTGGCACTTGTGAGCACAGTTTGAGACACTGTTGAGGACTTTTCTGGAAGTCTACAGGAGATGTGTGAGATCACTGAGGATGTCAGCAGGAGAATCAGTTTAGTCTCCACTTCATCTCGTAGTTTAGGAGAAGGCGCTGCTGATATGACATGATTTTCTGTCTGTGTGAACTGGGTATATGTACCGAGGTGCTCACACTGATTTTATGATGAAGTGTGGTTCAGATTGAGGGTTTGTCCTGTGAAATGTTTTGTTTTGACTGTTGGAAACGGTCCGAACGCTTCTGCAAACGCTCATGCGAATGCTGGATCGTCGCTGGCAGTTCTGTGAGCTGCGGGGAGGAGCGGTCGCTAGAGTTTGAGATGTAATTGTGTCTGTATTGATCGTCCAGTCGATGGCTGCTGTCTCTCTGGTCCTGATGAAGGTCGAGTCGAGGAGTTCCTGGACTAGAAATAACGTGTAATATAGAATTCCACAGATGAAATAATATAGATGAAGCGTGTAAAGAAGCAGCATGCTAATTAGACAGCGTGAAATGTCTCACATATGCTTTTATTTTTGTCATATGTATTTATTTATTTTTTATTATTATTAAAAAGTGTTCTGGGTTCATTACAACGTGCTGTTAGTTACTGCAGAAAATAATTCAGACTTGTTCCTCATTTTGTAAAAATGATCCCAAATAGTGTGTAGAGTAATAAACTTACAGTAAAAATTGAGAAATGTTTAAATACTCACAGGAAAAATGTTAAAATACACACCGTTTTGAAAGTACAGCCACAAGACTTTCAAAACACCATTAGATGACATAATCTAACTCCTGATGAGCATTAAAGCTGGTAACTTTCTCATGATTTACACAAGGTTACCAGAAAGCTATTGTTTACTGAAAATGCATGATAGGAGTGCATACGTTTATCAGTTTAGAAAAGCAGTCAGCTAAAATAAAGCATTAATAAAACAAGCTGATAAGAATTTGGGTAATATGCACTAAAATATCTGAACATAGAAACTATGAACGTTATCTTTTGACTAGGCTGCTGGTAGATTTCATCTGCCGATATGATAATCTCACACTGGTTATCAGATATGCCTTCACATGTTGTGTTTTGTGTTTTCAGTAGATTTGTCTCCAGCAGCGCTGCAGTGCTCCTGTGGATCTGTAGAGCAGCCTCAGAAGAAGAAAACCCCGCCTCCTCCCAGGCCATGCCCCGCCCAGCACACACCGAGGCCACGCCCCACTCCCTCAGCCACGCCCAGAGCACAGAAACCCCACGGTATTAAACACATCTTACTGTCATTCATACCTGACAACAGTCTTCTGGAAAAACAATGTTTTTTTATTGCGCTAATGCTCCTGTTTTTGGTTTCCCAGCATGCATGTGTGTTTGTGATGCTGTGAACTTGCATGGATATTTTGTGGCTTTCATATGGTGCAAAACAGACAGAGGAAGGAAGTGCGCGCAGCTCAGACTATCTGCTTCCTGAATTCAGATTCTAAATTGCATCATTGAAGTTCTATTTCATTCAGTCCTAATGCAACTCATTCAGTATACACTTTACAAATTCATACTGATTTGAGGCGGTTTATCCACTCATGCACGTACACACTTCATCTTCTCGACTCTGTTGTGTGTGTGTTTGTATCTCGCCGTGTGACCGCAGCTCTTTTCGCACGCTCATCTCCACTTCCTGTTCTCGGTTCAGGAAGCCGGCAGTTTCTCGGACAGCTGAAGTCTCTCCATCTTTCTTGTACTCTTAGCTGGTTTTCTTTGCATGCGCGGGTGGATCGGGAGGATGAGTATGGAGGGAGAATCTCTGGGCTGCGAGCGGAGGATGAGGTGCGGGACTGTTGTGATGGAGATAGAGCTGATCTGAGCGTCTTCTCTCTCTCTCTCTCTCTCTCTCTCTCTCTCTCTATCTCTCTCTGTGTGCATGCTGGGAGTGAGTGGGCGGAGTTGGCGTGCATGAGTTGGAGTGAGTTCCATGGTGCGAGTGAGTGTGTGTCTGTCAGTGCCCCCTAAGCCTGTGCTCCTGCTCGGTCCTGTCCCTCCAGTGCCCCGCCGACCCCTGCCCAGTCCCCCTCTGAGAGCCAGAGTCCCGTCTGCAGGGCCCATCCACAGCTCCAGGTAAGAGCTGAGCATCGTCTGTGTGTCATACTGTGTGAGCTGAGACTCGGATTAGAGATGTATGAAGATTTCTTATCACGATTATAGTGACCGAAATGATCACGGTTATCAGTTTTATCACGGTAAAATGTTAAAATGTGCTGGAAATGTTCAAAAACACATAAATAGTTTCAGTAAGTTTTATATTTAAAAACAACAAATACAATTACTTTTTGTATGTATAAACACTGAAACAATAAAATTACAAATGATGTCCGGATCAGTGCGTTCTCTTAAAGTGACAGCACTTTCTTAAAGTTAATTAAACTGTGACCTAGTTTGACTAACTATGAGTTTTAAACTTTAACTTTAAAAGGTTATGACTAATCTTGAAAAAAAAGATGGCTAACTAAAGTTTATGCAATTGGTATTAAGATGCATTGTCGTTGATCTGTTCACAAGGATGATGTTAAATACAGGTGTAAATGGGTCTAAAAAGTTTTGAGCCATTTTTGACCACTTTTGACCTTTTTCAGAGGTATTAAAAATGCATTGACGCATTGTTTTTGTAGTCTTGATGCTTTTGTGGCTGTTTCGACCGCATAAGACGCCCGCTTGCCACCCACTGACCTCGTACGCGAGCATTATGGGATGTGTTTTAAGATCTCAAATTCACTGTGTTGTGCCATAAACACAGATTATCACTGACTGTCATTGAAATTTTACTAGTATCCTTTCCATTCGCATGCTTTCCCACTCATTCACAATCAGCGAAATGGCTATATTTATTCATTGTATTCGTTCACCTTTCTCATGATGAGTGTGATGAAACAGGAGGGAAGCGTCTCAACAAAACCAGATGCATTTAAAACACATCTCCCCCCAGTTTCACAAACAAGGCTTAAGGTTAGTCCCAGACTAAAATCTCAACTAAAAATTACTTGCACTGACATATCTTAAATTATGCCAGTACCATTGTTTTGTCTCAAGGTGCACACCAGTAATGTTTCTTTCGAAGGCATTTTTATAAAAGCTGCTTAAATATCCTAATTAAAAATAAAGGTGCTTCATCATGATGCCATAGAAGAACCTTTTTTGTCTAAATGGTTCCATAAAGAGCCTTTAACATCTGAAGAACCTTTCTGCTTCACAAAAGCTTCATTGTTGCGAAAGAAGGTTCTTCAGATTATAAAAAGGTACGAAAGATGGTTCTTTAAAGAACCTTTGACTGAATGCTTCTTTGTGGAACCAAAAATGGTTCTTCTATGGCATCGCTGTGAAGAACCTTTTAAGCACCTTTATTTTTAGGAGTGTAGTCCTGGCTTAAACTAAGCTCTGTCTGTGAAACCGGTCTCTTAATTCCAGGTGTAAACAGGGCCTAAGCCACTTATTTCAAACGTTTGACAAGATGCTTTTACACTTTTAGACCATTATTGCGCCTTCATCTTGTAAGGTTTCCGATTCTGGGCCTCCAGCGGAGGAGCGACCTCCATTGGGGAGCCAACATGGATTCTCCAGCCTCTCGAGACGCCAGCGATCATCCTCAGCTCAGCGAGACACCAGTGGCAGCAGCGCTGGAGAAAGATGATGCACTTTCATTTAAAGCATGTGAAATCTCTGAGCTTTTGAGATTGTCCAGCTTAAACTTCTTCCAGACGGACTCTGCCAGTGACGCGGAGATTACAGAGGAACTTCAGAAAGAGCATCAGAAACAGTGCAGCAGTGGTTTGGAGAGTAATCGCAGTGACTCAGACGGAGAGCGTCATGAGGGGAGCAGTAAACACGCAGACGGCGAGGAGGCAAGGTCGCAGGGTCACGAGGGGACGGAGGCCAGCGGAAAGATCCCCAACCGGGACAGCGGCATCGACAGTCCGTCCTGCGGAGCGGAGGCTGAGGGCTTCCCCAGCGAGGACAGGAGTGCCAGCCTGGCCACAGAGACCACCGCCGGAGACAAGCGGGACTCCACGCAGGACGAGGACAGCGACCTGGACGAGGGGAGCGGCGAGGATCCCGAGAGCCTGGAGATCAAGGTGAGAGCGCAGACCTGTGTTTGGAAGAGGTGACTAAAGCGTGCAGAATAGACACCATCACAAAATTTGTAATGGTTTTACTGGTTATAATGGGACTTGTATTGGTTTTAATGGAAACTGTAATGGACCCTGTGGGTCTCTACTGGTAATTGCTTGTTAAAACCAATAAATCCTACTGGAATATGTCCCAAAACACACTACAGAAAACCATTTTTTAATGGGTTTAATTAGTGCTGTCAAACAATTAATCGCATCCAAAATAAAAGTTTTTTTGTTTACATAATATATGTGTGTGTACTGTGTATATTTATTATGTATATATATAAATATAAAACACATGCATGTATGTTTTTAAGAAAAATATGTTATGTTTATATATTAAATATATTTATATATAATATAAAATATAAGAATATAAATATATAAATGTATATACACGTATATATAAAAAAATATATATATACTGTATGTGTGTGTATTTATATATACATAATAAATCTACACAGTACACACACATATATGATGTAAAAAAAAACATGTTTATTTTGGATGCGATTAATCGTTTGACAGCACTAGTTTTAATGGTTAAAAGGTGATGGTTTGTAATGTTTGTAATGGTATTTGTAGTGGAAACCATTAGAATTTTCTGTGATGGTTCTATTGTTTTTTTGAGCTCACACTGAGTTTGACGTTAGCATCATAGGCGTAGCTTGACGTCTGAGCTTGGGGGGCCAAACCAAGCCAGTCGATTTGCTCAGTCAAACTTTTAAATACATTTAGCATTTCTGTAGTAAACGTACAAATTCACAGTCCGTCTACCATTTAAGCGGTTTTACTATGATTGCACAGAGCAGCAGCAGGCCTGAGGTTGCCATGGCAACCAGATACATATTTTTGCTGCTCTAGCAATAAACATGTCGAACAGAATGCACTATAAACATGTTTGTCAGCAGAATCGCAAAGTAGACTTTAAGCAAATTAATCGAGTGAATTACCCACTGCTTTAAAACAGATGTTTGTTGGACAAGATTCAAGTTAAACGCACAAAAGCAGGCACACAAACATATTTAGTAACGTTAAATCTTACTGAAAATGGTAGATTAAGCAGTTTATATTCTGAAATCAATTTCTAGGTTCTGTTCTGTGTGCATTAAATTACATTTGGATGGAAATGGCCCTTTTCCTGACATCGATGTAAAACATTGCGCTGCTATAACGAGAGTCCTGCGGATCACCTTTATGAGATTCAAGCATCGGCATCTTCATCTGACTTTGTTTTGGTTAGGTCCAGATTCCTGTGCAGTTGCTGTATGTTTTAAAAAAACGCTAAATAACCACTCGCCATGCAACAGGCAAGCAGGCTATTATCCGCCAAAATGCAGATTCGTCACTCGACAACCTCTTGCAAATGAGATTGGGGAAGCCATTAGTAACTTTGATTTTATTTATTAATTTATTTACAAAATAACAATTTAAAATATATTAAAATAACTACGTTATGTGCATATTTACCTTTGAGTTGAAAACATTATTAATTAACAAATATTTATTAAAATCTTTCAATCGTTAGGGGGGGGCCCCCGCAGGCTCCGCCCATGGTTAGCATGTCGATTATCGGTGTAAAATAAGTGGTGCACATAAACATACTGGGTTAAAGTGAAGGTTAGAGTTCTTCACAGTGGCTAGGATCCGTTTCTCAGTACTTAAGTCACTCTTTCAGTGAGCAAAACAGCATCAGTGTGGCTGAACCGTGGATCGTTTATCATTGCTTTGACACAAAATACATTCAATGACATCTTTCAAATCACATGAATTCATTTCTCACTCAAACTCAGTGGACCTACAGGCCGATTTATTATTATTATTTATTTATTTAACCAGGAAAGACTCTCTGAGATTAAAAATCTCTTTCACAGGAGTGTCCTGGCTAAAATGGACAGCAATACAATCAGTTTCACCACAAATTTACAAAAAAACAAAAACAAACTAAGAACAAGAATTTTCTGTGATGGTTCTATTGTTTTTTTGAGCTCACACTGAGTTTGACGTTAGCATCATAGGCGTAGCTTGACGTCTGAGCTTGGGGGGCCAAACCAAGCCAGTCGATTTGCTCAGTCAAACTTTTAAATACATTTAGCATTTCTGTAGTAAACGTACAAATTCACAGTCCGTCTACCATTTAAGCGGTTTTACTATGATTGCACAGAGCAGCAGCAGGCCTGAGGTTGCCATGGCAACCAGATACATATTTTTGCTGCTCTAGCAATAAACATGTCGAACAGAATGCACTATAAACATGTTTGTCAGCAGAATCGCAAAGTAGACTTTAAGCAAATTAATCGAGTGAATTACCCACTGCTTTAAAACAGATGTTTGTTGGACAAGATTCAAGTTAAACGCACAAAAGCAGGCACACAAACATATTTAGTAACGTTAAATCTTACTGAAAATGGTAGATTAAGCAGTTTATATTCTGAAATCAATTTCTAGGTTCTGTTCTGTGTGCATTAAATTACATTTGGATGGAAATGGCCCTTTTCCTGACATCGATGTAAAACATTGCGCTGCTATAACGAGAGTCCTGCGGATCACCTTTATGAGATTCAAGCATCGGCATCTTCATCTGACTTTGTTTTGGTTAGGTCCAGATTCCTGTGCAGTTGCTGTATGTTTTAAAAAAACGCTAAATAACCACTCGCCATGCAACAGGCAAGCAGGCTATTATCCGCCAAAATGCAGATTCGTCACTCGACAACCTCTTGCAAATGAGATTGGGGAAGCCATTAGTAACTTTGATTTTATTTATTAATTTATTTACAAAATAACAATTTAAAATATATTAAAATAACTACGTTATGTGCATATTTACCTTTGAGTTGAAAACATTATTAATTAACAAATATTTATTAAAATCTTTCAATCGTTAGGGGGGGGCCCCCGCAGGCTCCGCCCATGGTTAGCATGTCGATTATCGGTGTAAAATAAGTGGTGCACATAAACATACTGGGTTAAAGTGAAGGTTAGAGTTCTTCACAGTGGCTAGGATCCGTTTCTCAGTACTTAAGTCACTCTTTCAGTGAGCAAAACAGCATCAGTGTGGCTGAACCGTGGATCGTTTATCATTGCTTTGACACAAAATACATTCAATGACATCTTTCAAATCACATGAATTCATTTCTCACTCAAACTCAGTGGACCTACAGGCCGATTTATTATTATTATTTATTTATTTAACCAGGAAAGACTCTCTGAGATTAAAAATCTCTTTCACAGGAGTGTCCTGGCTAAAATGGACAGCAATACAATCAGTTTCACCACAAATTTACAAAAAAACAAAAACAAACTAAGAACACTTAAAACATTTACATATCATTGAGTGGCCTTTACATACTTAAAATAAACTGTTGAAAGCCTAAACATAATACAAAACTGAATAAGACCGCATTTCTACAGCAATGCCATATTGAAATCTATTCCAAATGTAAACCCTAATAATATAAATACTATGAAAACCATTCAGTGTAGCTGAGCACCTGCACAGCTGTTAGTCTTGTAATTTCATTCCCATCAATATAAAAGATTAAACTTGGGAATAATGTTGGACTGTCATGTAAACATGGAGTGTGTAACATGTACTGCAGTGAATTCTGAACACTTGATTTAAAGAGATTTTACAAAGAAAACACTGTATGCTGCTTCCTGTTGCTGTTCCCTGTGCTTTACGTCTGTTTGTTGGGTGAAAACCTTTGCTAGTATTATGAAGAATGACTCTATTTGAGACTGTATGAAGAGTTTTGGTAGTTTTAGTGCATTTTCAATGTGAAATGAGAACTGTGTGAAGAGTTTTGAAAAAGTGACCTAAGTATTGAGAAATCTGTCCTAACGATTGTAAAAAAAAAAAAAAAAACCCTGTGTAATCAAAAGCCATCTTCTTTGATCATTTTTTCCTCTTAAATTGTTGCAATGCATTCTGGGTTTGCCTTCACTGTGAAGTGGACTTGTAGATTTGATGCCTGCAGTGCTGTCTAGCTAGGTTTCTCTGAACGTCTCCTGAAGCACAGTGTGCAGATGTCTCATGCTCTCATGTATCAGTTATGTGTCACAGACCGGAGGAAGTGAACATTTTAAGTAGCATGCGCTGCATTTGTGTTGTGTGGGGGTTGCACTTTGTGAACGTGTTGTTTTTGCCACTCTGTGTGTGTGTGTCTGTGTGTGTGAGTGTGTGTGTGTGTGTGTGTGTGTGTGTGTGTGTGTCTGTGTGAGTGTGTGTGTGTGTGTGTGTGTGTGTGTGTGTGTGTGTGTGTGAGTGTGTGTGTGTGAGAGAGAGAAGAAATGCAATTGTCTTCAACACGCTCTCTAACATAAGTCTATTAGTTTATTCCTTTATTATTTAACCCTCTTGTTGAGCCGCATTCAGATTTTTAACTGACTGAACTATATATTTCTGCTTGAAATTGTGTGACTTTTTCTCATTTAGGGTCATGAATGTGAATGCAAAGTTTTGACACATAGATGTGTTTTTGAAAGGCTGTACAAAAATTCTTATGAATTAGGTTTCGGATACGTTGGTTATGTTCAGTTCAAAGCGTAAACAACATATCCGCGTACATACGTTTCATATGTTGTCTACGTATGTGATACTCTCCAAAATGGCGCTATAGGGTGATGAATTGTTGAATAAAGTCGTTATTTTTGTAATCTCGTAGCTTCGTAATATTACGGTTGAACCCCTGATGTCACATGGATTATTTTACCAATCTCCTTGCTACATTTCTGAGCCTTGATCGTGGTAGTACCCTTGCTGTCTATGGGAGGGTCAGAGACAGGGCTGTACAGTGCGACATATATGCTACGTGCTACGAAAAAACTGGTCTGTGCGATGAATAAATTTACCACTGTAGCACGCGTGCGCAGGTTTGTTTACGGTCCGGCAAATACGGGAATGGGCCACATCGTTTTTTTTTGTTTTTTTTACTTTGTGCTATGTCATCGCCCCCTTTCGTCACCTCAGCCGTCCCCTCATCAGTGCTGCGCTGGCGCTGGCTCTGGTCGGAGAGCTCTCAGATTTCATCAAAAATATCTTAATTTGTGTTCTGAAGATGAACGAAGGTCTTACGGGTTTGGAACGACATGAGGGTGAGTAATTAATTACAGAATTTTCATTTTGGGGTGAACTATTAGGTATTACATGGAGCGAAGATGAAAACAAAATGCCATCGAATCTTTTCTGAAGATCTTTTCTGAATTCATATAATTAACTCATTCATATATTCATTTGTATAATTCCCTTAGCACTCTTTTAAACCCTCCCAGCTTTACGCCATGTTTTCACACAAAACGCAATTACTCTGCTGCTGTGCTGTTACTGAAAACTCTGTTTTATGCTGGACAGTGTTTATTTATCCTCAGCTGTTCAAATCGCGGTAATCGAATACAGTTATAATGATAATTAAAATATCAAACGGTAATACTAACATGGGGAATTTTATCATGATTTTTCATCAAACCGGTCATCGTTACATCCCTAAAATTATGCATAATTACATGCAACTAACCCTAAACCAAACCCTAATCCCAACCCTAACCATATAGTAAGTACATGTAGTAAATTAATATTACTCAGTACTTAAATGTATAATTACACTGTAACAAGGACACCTTAAAATAAAGTGTAACCGTGTACATTTTTTATAAATTGCATGGAAACCAATGGGGGTCCTTCCTTAATTTCTTCCTTAAGTTTTCCTTAATTTGATGAAGTTCATTAATGTCTGAGAGCGTGCAGCTGAGGGTGCGGCTCTGCACTCGCTCGACAGGTTCCCCTGCTTCCCAAACCATTACTGCTGCTTCATGATGAATGACAGGATCCACTAATACATTCACACACACACACACACACACACACACACATACACACACTCACACACACATTTTATTATTTTATTTGGATCCACAAGACAAGCAACAAAAACGGAATCCAAATACCTTGGGAAGTCAGTTTGCAAGATGACAGGTACATATGGCTAACATACATTCACAAGTCCTTATATTTATAACATTCAACACTCAGGGATAGACAAAACATCTTCGTTTCCATATTTGCATACTCCCTATAGTGGCTGAAACTGAACAAAATTTTGCGAGTTTTTTTGCTTTCTTTTTTTGCAATCCACTCAACTGCAGACCTTTAATCACATTCTTGTGCACATGACCTAAACTTCCAAATACTAGGGTAATTAACTTACAATGATAGTCAAGTTGATGGATGGCTTCAACCAATGGCTGATATTTCAGCAGTTTGGAAAGATAGCAGGTATCAAAATACAGATCAAAACAACAGCCAACCTCAATGACAAATACAGAGTTCAAAGCCTTGTTTACAATCACAATGTCCGGAGTGTTTGGAATGTTTTTGAAATAGACACTGTCAGATTTGTTGTCATAAAACCAGTTAAATTCAACAGTAGTATGCTGGTAAAACTTACTGTCTTTATTTATTGTTCTTTTATAGTGTAATTAAAGTTCTACA
>NW_015657494.1:27795-33687 GCF_001515625.1 Sinocyclocheilus rhinocerous
TATACATAATTACATGCAAGTAACCCTAAACCAAACCCTAATCCCAACCCTAACCATATAGTAAGTACATGTAGTAAATTAATATTACTCAGTACTTAAATGTATAATTACACTGTAACAAGGACACCTTAAAATAAAGTGTAACCGTGTACATTTTTTATAAATTGCATGGAAACCAATGGGGGTCCTTCCTTAATTTCTTCCTTAAGTTTTCCTTAATTTGATGAAGTTCATTAATGTCTGAGAGCGTGCAGCTGAGGGTGCGGCTCTGCACTCGCTCGACAGGTTCCCCTGCTTCCCAAACCATTACTGCTGCTTCATGATGAATGACAGGATCCACTAATACATTCACACACACACACACACACACACACACACATACAGCGGCTGACCTAGTTGCTGTGGATGATGTCAGTGTGCTTATTAACTATGCACACAGTGATTGGCTGACAGTCTCTGGCAGAGATTTATTCATAGAAATATTGTAGAGCGCAATATTATGTTGCCATATTCAAATAAAGGTTCAAAAATAAAAATTTTGCCACATTCACAATCACATAAAGATTTTAAAATGCAGGCTAAGTGTCACTAATTTAAACAAGTATATGTCTAGCTAATTGTCAGCCTCTTACATGTATGCTTCTCATAATTAGTGAATATGCATATAAACAGCCTTTTAATTAACAGAGTAGAATAATCATGGCTGATAGTAAGACATGCAAACGTAAAAGAAAACCAAACTGGACTCAAGAAGAGCTGTTACTTCTCGCCCAGCTGCTTAATGATAACGAGGATATAATCAAAGGAAAATCTGGAGTTGGGGTAACCTCCAAAACCAAAGGTGATACCTTTTTAAAAGCTCGTTATCATCAAATGTTTCTCAAATGTTTGCGTTCAGAGACAGATTGCCAGCAACAGCTATTTTAGGATAGTTTGTGGCGTGGTCTTAGTGACTTAGGAGTCCTCTTCACTGCTCCTAACCTTTCACAGATTTAGGAGCTAGTTTTAGAGCTAAAACGCTTTGTGAAATACTCTGAGCAAACATTTAGGAGTCCTGAATTTAGGACTGACACGCCCATTATTTTTAAGATTTTCTCCTAAATCGGCGAGTTATGAGCTACTTTTAGCCTGAAGATGATTTGTGAATACGGGCCCAGACCTGCAGAGTGTATAGGTGCGAGTCAGCAGTTAGTCAGGCCCCAGAGAGACTGCAGGAGTGTTTTTGTGCCGGTAAGGTGTGACAGGAACAGAGCTTTGTGTCCACGCAGCAGGAGTCGCCCATAATAAGAGCACACGCATTCACCAAACACACGCCCTGATACCTCTGGATACTTCACGCTTTGTGCTCAGATCCACACACAGCTCTGGTCTTTCCTGTGTTTCCTGGAGTGAGCAGCACATCTGCTGTAGGAAAGGTGTGTGTGTGTGTGTGTGTGTGTGTGTGTGTTTAATAGCATGCTGTCACACAGGATGTGGGATGAGCTGCTGTTGTGTGTGTGCATGTGAGCGATAGATGCATCTATCATGGCTGCCCAACATTAACTGAGGCAAAGAACAAGATGTGAAAAATGTCGTTTAGATTTCTTTAAACTAATTGATCTAATTTTCCACATTTTTGCACGGTTGAACTTATTTATTTGGTCTGACAGAACATATGCTTGAATATTAAAAAAAATTTAATTGCACAATCAAAAGACCATTTAAGATGGTTTTCTCCCTGATGATTGTCATTCTCATTCAGTAGTCATTTTTATAAAATGCAATGGGTTTGTTTTCAATAAAAGCCTGAATTAAAAGCAGTACTATTTACAATTGTATTATTTTACTGTATGTTCTTAAATCACAGTATGAGAATGAGAGATTGGGAAAAATGGGGAAAAGAATGAATCATAATAATAGGCTTTATTTTATTCATGCACAGTACATTTTTTCTCTTTGTTTTGGAAGTAAAATATGACCTAAACAGATTAGAATCATCCATATACCATAACAATTTCAAATGCACCATCTGAACCATCACTTCCATTGTATCTGCATTACTGGAGACACGTATTTGGTTTGTTTTCTCAAATAAAAAGTATTTTTGTGTTAATCAGCAGTGTTTGATAAAGCGGTGTTGTTCTGCTAGAGGCTTTAGTGCATTCACTGCTTGATTGACAATGTAAAGACAGTTTCCTGCTTTTGATTGCAGGAGTGTGTTTATGTGTGTGTCAGTGAAGACAGTGGATGTTGTTGTGTTGTCAGGCGTATCTGCATGGTGCGTTTCTTCAGTGTGTGTGTGTGTGTGTGTGTGTGTGTATGAGTGTGTGTGTGTGTGTGTGTGTGTGTGTGTATGTGTGTGTGTGTGTGTGTGTGTGTGTGTGTGTGTGCTGACACAGCAGAAACATTTTAATAAAGACACTTTCACATTTGCCCACTGATGGGCAGTGTTGGGCAGTAGCTTGTTACTAGTAACTAGTTAGAGTAATAATATTACTTTTTGCAGTAACTAATTACTAACAAGATTTCAGTAATAATAGGCCTGTCACCATAATAACTTTTTGTTGTGCGATATATAGCCCCATAAGTAATTGCGATAAGCGATATTATTGTCATGTTAAAGATCATTTTATGCCACTGAATATATAATCATAACATAGCAGCATAATAATGCAAGAAGGCCTACACACTTCCAACTAAAAAACACGGTGACATTAATTTTTATGTAAATATAATGGGTGATATATTGCGTCACCAAAAATTATTGAGGTCACGTAAATGTATTGTGCAATAAGTCGATATATTGATTATTGCGACAGGCCTAATAATAATATTACAGTTACTATCCATAAAACAGCTTGTTAGTTACTTTCGATGCCTCAGTCATACTGGTTTAAAGTCCAACAATCCAATAATTGCTAGATTTATTTTCATAATTTGCACAACTTGCACAGGGACATTAAGTCACCAGTGCAGCAGACATATGGAATATGAAAAAGCTTACATTCAGCAAATAGAAATATTGCTGTTGCATTGACTTTGTGAGGAGAAAAGATGATCTGAACACTGATGTGTAAGTTGTGGCATTATTTTGCTCTGGTAATACATGGCTTGCCCTGTCTTTTTAGAGAATGAAGCATTTTCTTATGAACTTATATGATTTCTTTTGATAAAATACATCATGGAATATAATCGTATATGGGTAACAGAGAAATTATAGCTACAATTAGCTTCAAGCTACACATGACAATGAATGAGATTAATACAACACTTTTACTTAAACATTACTATTAATCATGTTCGTAATAACTTCTGACTGCGATCCAATGTGGATTTTGGTCAAATGATGAGGCAGAAATATGTTGTTAGTAACATTGTAGAGGAATTTTATGGGGAGGATATGCAACTTATGTGGGGCGTGAAAGAAAAGTCATGTTGCCAGAAAGTAATAATATTACTTTAGCAATGAGTAATATATTAGATTTTTTGACTAAATAGCCCAACACTGCTGAAGAACGACATTTTCTTTCCTGTTAGTCATCGTGTGACTGTGTAAGTGGTAAAACACTGGTTGGTTTTGTCATTTGAAGGAAGTTTGTTACCAGGCATGTGGCATTTTTAAACACAGGTTTTTGTCTTTTTTTAGTTTGCCTGAAACCAATGTGCCTTCCTGTCTTGCTCTCTCTGTCTCTCAGTCACAGAAGCTGTTGAACATCGCTAAAGAGTTGCTCCAGACAGAAGAAGCGTATGTGAAAAGACTCAACCTGCTGGACCAGGTAACACGCACACCAGCACAGATCACTAGTCCTCCGTTTCCCCTTTCGTCCGCATGCTGCATTTGAGTATTCAGAGTTTCTCCTTATTTACATTGAAATGAGGTGTTTTGTGTTCACACAGCTTCCTGTTTCTGACACTTCCTCTTAGTTTATTTCCTCTACAATCAAGGATTTTTTATCTTGTGTCAAACTGATTCCATGGGGCAGAATAAACCCACAACAAGCTTTCAGACCACACTGTCATGTGTCTCCATAAAACATTGAGAAACGCTTGCTGCTTTTGTGCTTTTCTTGTTCTCATCTTTTTCATTTGACTCCATTTGACCTGTAAATGAAAGTGGTGATTGATGCAGCAAGGCCAGCGTCCTTCTCATCTAAAAAAGGCCTGATGAGAAGGAATTACTGTGATTATTTACTTTTATTTGATTTATTCATCTTATTTAATCAACTGATTTAATTATAAATTAAAATGCTATTTAATTATTTAGATTATTATATAAAATATAGAAGAAATCAACTGTAAGCAAACCTTCTTCCAGCTAAATAACAAGTAAAAGAGCCGGTTGTTATTGAAAATATCAGGATGTGGATGTGAAACGCAGGGGTCTTGTATAACGTTATACCACTTATTACACAGCTACTCGCTACATAAGTCAGTAATTGGACACAAAATATTGATTTGAGTGGAAATTTATTAGCTCCTTAAATGCAAAGCTTTCGTGAAGAAAAACATTCCTAACAAACGGCTTTGAGCCCAGACGAATGAACAAGTTCAAACTATATGCATTTAAGGGAAAATGTACAGTCATGCCACTTAATCACTGTTATTATTAATTACATGGACATGAAATATTGATTTCAAAAAAAGCTTTTCAAAATCTTACCTATTTATTATGTATTAATCCATTTCGGTGTATAAAACAATTGTTCTAGCAGGCAAACACGTCAACAACATTACCACAGACCTGCTATTAATACTGAAGTCGTCTGGTTTCATTTTACAGTAAATACAGTCGAAAACTGAGGTGCGTTTGTATGAAACGAGAGAGCGCAAAAAGTGCTCCTAAAAGGAACAAACGATTCTCCGGTGGCAGAGTTTCAGAAAATGTTTCAGCTCCACAGATCCATATAGTGCAAGTGAATGGTGACCAAAACCACGAAGCTCCAAAAAAACTGTTTTCTGAAGCGTTTGAATTAGACCAAACTGTTACTAAACTTTGAACAAGTTACGTAATTTGATTGTCTCTATCCTGAGCTATAGATTAACAGTAACCCCTGTATCATTGTGTGTGTGTGTGTGTGTGTCCAGGTGTTTTGTGCTCGTCTGACGGAGGCCGGCATCCCTGCTGAGGTCATCATGAACGTTTGTTAATCTAATGAATAATTGATTTGTTAAATCAAATGAAAAATTGTGTGTCTGATTGGTCCAGACGCTACAGTCTTCAATCTAGATTTAAAAGTATCCAACGTGGGAGAGGATCTCACGGCAACTGGAAGTGTATGAAGGTAAAATAATGCCTAAAAGATTTGCATACGCAGGGTAAGAGTTGTAGAAGTGTACATAAGACTGTAAGCGTAAATTGAATTTGCATGCGCAAGAGAAGCTTTGTAAAGGTGTAAATCGTGTTTCAAGCGTAAGAAAAAATGATTTGCAGCATTTTACTGTTACTCGTAAGTGTAATTCATGTATTGTGAAACTGCAGCTTAATGCTAACGCAAAATAAATATGATCTGCATTCTTCTGACTTCCATTTTTCCGCGCTTACACTTTTGGCACATTGTTTTCACTAAAATACGGTCAAAAGTACTGCAAGCCTGTGAACAGTGATTTTTAAGCGAAAAAAATGTTTAATAAATAACTGCAAAACGGATTGACTGCATAGAACCAATCTGTATGTGTAAAAAAACTAACTGTTGCAAATGTCTAAATGACTTGTGCATGTGGGGCAAAAAGTTCCCGAAATAAACTGATATGTACAGCGTCTTTCTCTTCTCTGCGCTTACAGTTTTGGCATGATACTCTCACTAACTGAGTTTTGCAAGCGTGAGGGGGAGGGCGGGTCCTCCTTCTTCTTGTAGCCAATCAAATGAGCCTCTCGCTGACTCAATTTACTCTTATCTGATTGGTCCAATAAAC
>NW_015657494.1:34506-43963 GCF_001515625.1 Sinocyclocheilus rhinocerous
TCCGTCTTTCTTTTCTCTGCGCTTACAATTTTGGCACGATTCTCTCACTAACTGAGTTTTGCAAGCGTGAGGGGGAGGGCGGGGCCACCACCTTCTTGTAGCCAATCAAATGAGGCTCTCGCTGACTCTCCATTTACTCTTATCTGATTGGTTCAATAAACACATCACACGCATATTAATCTTCATTTAGATCAGGATCGTTCTCGCTGCCAGAATGGTACTTTTAATGAACACGTACATTAAAAATAAATAAATAAATAACAACTTGATTAAAACATGATACTTTATAAGTTGTGTACCATTAGGCTAGACTCTCTTGTGCTCATACTGAATTGTGGGTTGGTGTTAACATTATTGGATTGGTTTGGCTTTACATTGAAATTTCATATATCATATAAGCTGCATACATCATTGAGCTGATGTTAAACATTACAGTCAAAATTATGTTATGTGACAATGCTCAGCACTATAATATCAGAGTGCTATACTTTGTAAAACCTTTTTACTATACCAATAAAGCTACATAAATCGGAATTTGTCAGTTTTTCAGACCATGTCTCTGTTTACGATATTTAACACTCAATTGTATATTTTGAAATTTCGGTATTGATTCTGATTACTTGCATGTGACTGATCAAGCTATTATATGAAGCAAGTATGAGCAACAAAATGCTTTTTTTGGTCCAGATTTGACTAACACAAAAACTTACACTTCAAATCAACATAAAAAAAAATCAACTTTGATAAAAAGGTCTTTAATGATGTCTAAATATATATCCAAATTCAAGTCACTAATTATGTGGGAATCCAAAGTTCCCAGCCACCAGTGAACACACAGCCATGTTTATATGTTTATATATAGAGCTCTACCACTGGCTCAGTGGTAGAGCATTGCGTTAGCAGCGCAAAAGGTCGTGTGTTCAATTCCCAGGGAACACACATACTGGTAAAAAAGGTATAGCCTTAATGCACTGTAAGTCGCTTTGGATAAAAGCATCTGCTAAATGCATAAATTATTATTAATTATTATTATTATTATTAAACAGCCATCTAGTGGTTACACAATGGTATTACAGATTATAAATGGTGAATAAGTTCCAATAAGTTAGAGATAATAAATATTTTAGTAATATTTAGTAAAATCCCCTTAAATTACAACATGTTTAAGTAAAAAAAAATATTACTGTTGGTTCAATTATTATTTAACCAAATTTTAGTTTTAAAAAATGGAATCGTCCCTGATCAGTAGACAGGTGAAATTAAACATGTATTAAACTAGTGCAGATACTAGGCCATCTTTAAGTATCATCAAAATTACAATATTACAATAAACTAATATATCATATATAGCCTGTTGAGGAAGAAAAGGATACTACACAGCTCGAAATTCAGTATGAACACAAGGGAGTCTAGCCTAATGGTACACAACTGCAGTCAATCCGTTTTGCAGTTCTTTAAACAGTTTTCGCTTACAAATCACTGTTCACAGGCTTGCAGTACTTTTGACTGTATTTTAGTGAAAACAACGTGCCAAAAGTGTAAGCACGGAAAAATGGAAGTCAGAAGAATGCAGATCATATTTATTTTGCGTTAGCATGAAGCTGCAGTTTCACAATACATGAATTACACTTACGAGTAACAGTAAAATGCTGCAAATCATTTTTTCTTACGCTTGAAACACGATTTACACCTTTACAAAGCTTCTCTTGCGCATGCAAATTTAATTTACGCTTACAGTCTTATGTACACTTCTACAACTCTTACCCTGCGTATGCAAATCTTTTAGGCATTATTTTACCTTCATAAAAGTGCATTTCACTGTTTAGGTGCCGCAACTGCAAAAGCTCAGTCACCCTTAATCTTTAAACGGGACTCTCACACACACACGCGCGCACAAATACACAGGCACACACTCACACACACACACACACACACACACACACACACACACTCACAGTATGTGGTAGTTGATGCACTGTTAGACTGTCTGGCTGTGAATTGTTAGTGGAACGTGTTTATAGTAGATGTAAATGATGGTTCCTCTGTCTGGACATCTTTGTGAATGTCACATATCCACTAAAACCACCAAACAACAGCTGTTTCAAACGCACTGCAAATAAAGTTAGTTCTGAGAGAAGCATGTGAGCAATGATGCTACTTTGATATTTAGTTTTTTTGATGCAGTCAGTCACATAGAGGCATTTATAAGCATGATTTAAGCGTGCTTTCTGAGGCCTGTGTGTGTGTGTGTGTGTGAGAGAGAGAGAGAGAGTTTGATTGTGTGTGTGTGTGTGTGTGTGTGTGAGTGTGAGAGAGTGAGTTTGGGCTGGTTCGCATGTTTCTTGTCTGCAGGAGCTGCTGGAGATGCTTTGACCTTCACACTGCAGATGTTGATCATTTCCCAGTGTAATCAAAAGCCTCTCGGAGTCGATGCGTTACTGCAGTGTGGTTTTCATTAACAGAAACACAACACCGATCTGCACACACACACACACACACAAATGCTGGTCTTAACTCAACTTCCTTCTCTTTTCTTCCTGTAAATAATTGTGTTTGATTTGTATGTGCAGCTTTAGCTGTATCTGTACACACACTCACACTCACACACACTAACAAACACACACTCACTAACAAACAAACACACACACACACACACACACATGATTGTGTGTGTTATGAACATGAAGAGCAATATGAAACTGTCTGCATTAACACTGTGTGTGTGAGTGTTTGTGTGTGTGTGTGTGTGTGTGTGTGTGTGTGTAGAGTCAGCCACTGTGAGGTTTTTCACATGGACACACTATTACACTGAAGAAAGACATTTGGTAACAACATATGCTTAGAAACAAATAGAAGTAATATTTTATGAAAACATGATTATTGTTTAGGCAAAAAAATAAATGTAAAATAGTCATTAAAGGACATCTTCACAGATTTTTGACACAGGTAACACAGGTGTTTTTTAGTGAATTAATTGATTAAAGAAGTTCCTGCTGATCACCAAGGCTGCATTTATTTGATCAAAATACAGTAAAAACAGTAATATAGTGAAATATTATTACAATTTAAAATAACTGTTTTCCTGAAATGAATGACTGTCATGAGCTGATTCTTTTATTAATAGTTCAGAAATACGGGTTACCAGTTTGACTCAGTCTCAAACACTGCCTTTGTGAAAACTTGAGCAAAGCGAGATTTTATTTAATGTTTAAGTAAAACAGACATTAAAACTGAAATATACCCCAATGAATGAGGATTTTACTGTCATTAAGAGTGATAGGAGAGACATGACACCAGCACAGTTTCCTGGGACAAACACTCTTATTATAGAGTTCAGCGTTTTATACTCCAGTGTTTGACAGCAGAATCATGTGACCGATCAGAATGCAGTGTTGCAGAGAGTGATTGATGAATATAGACAGATTTCAGATGGCTAATGTGTGTGTGTGTGTGTGTGTGTGTGTGTGTGTGTGTGACAGGAGCTGTAATCCGCGCATAGGGGACATCCTGCAGAAGCTGGCCCCATTCCTGAAGATGTACGGCGAGTATGTGAAGAACTTCGATCGTGCCATGGAGCTGGTGAGCACATGGATGCAGCGCTCTGCTCAGTTCAAGAGCGTGGTCCAGAACATCCAGGTCAGAGCCGCCTGACATGATACGATGTGTGTGATGTGCAGTGTTGCGGGAACGCATTACAAGTAACGCGAGTTACGTAATCAGATTACTTTTTTTAAGTAACTAGTAAAGTAACGCATTACTTTTTTAATTTAGAAGGAAATATCTGAGCTACTTTTTAAAATGAGTAACAGCAGTTACTTTGTTTCCATGTATTGAGTGACAGCTCTGGTGTTGCCATGGTGACAGAAATCAGGAGTAAGTGCAGAGCGTTGTGTGTGAACATGATCTTACTGTAGTTCTAGACTAAATATGAACATGTGTTTACTCATCTCACTGCACAAAAACACATTCAGTGTTCCTCAGAATCAATAAAAACAGTTAAAGGGCAAACTCAGAATATTATACAAACCTGCAATAATTAAATATGTTAAATAAGACAAATATCATTTATGTATTTAATCCCATTTTATTAACCAGTGTCTGTGCTACTGACCTTCGATGATCCAATTCAACCATAATATAAGCAAAAATAACACATTTGTGTTTGATTTGTGTTTTTGCTGAATAGTGCTGAACTTTCTTCTCCTGCGTCATATTCTTCATGCAGTTTGTTTGAGCGGCGCCCTCTACTGTACAGACGTGAATTTACATTTCCTTCAGCCTGAGGCGGATTCATTTCACTTCTGTTGTGAAAGGGCTTTTATGTTTGTAAAAGAATAACTGTTTATAATAAAAACAAACAAGCAAGCCCGGCCCAGATTTGCAAAGTAACTCAAAAGTAACGTAACGCATTACATCCATAAAAAGTAACTAAGTAACATAATTAGTAACTTTTTTAGGGAGTAATGCAATATTGTAATGCATCACTTTTAAAAGTAACTTTCCCCAACACTGGCGATGTCTGATAAACCGCAGACTGTTCTCTGAACATGTGTGTGTGTGTGTGTGTGTGTGTGTGTGTGCAGAAGCAGGAGGTGTGTGGGAACCTGACGCTGCAGCATCACATGCTGGAGCCGGTGCAGCGGATCCCGCGCTATGAGCTCTTACTGAAGGACTATCTGAAGAAGCTGCCCGCCGGAGCTGCAGACCGCAGAGACGCTCAGAGTGAGCTCACACTGTTCAAACACAGACTACTTACATTTACATTTCAGCTACTTATACATTAATATACGCCATTACAATGTGGAAAGTCTAAAATCCTGATGATAATAATAAGAGCTAATACTAATAATAGAAATATAGGTAAATTTTTATTGATCTGTTTGTTGAATATATTTAGATTTATTATTATAAATTGTTATATAAATAATATCACAAATTAGATTTCTCCTGGACAGCAAAGTAGTGTAAGTCTATTATTGATGACACGTTTTATTTTTCAGGATTCACAGATGAATAGAAAGTTCAAAAGAACAGTGTTTATTTGAAACAGAAATCTTGTGTGACATTATAAATGTCTTCACTGGCACTTTTGATCAGGTTAACGTGTCACTGATGAATAAAAGTGTTACTGACCCCAAACTGTAGATGGGTAGTGTACCAGAAGTGCAAACTCTGACGGTCAGGATGGCGGCTCTAAAGCAGTGTTAGAGGCTCATCATCTGAAGTGAAGGTGCAGTAATGATGTGTTCACTGGGCTCGTCCGCTGGTGTCCATGCGTGGCATCTTTATGAAATGCCATTGTGACGCACCACCACTGTTCACAAATGCTAACTGAGCTCGTTATAATCATAATGATGCTGCTGGCTGAGTCTGGACACGTGCAGCGCCGACGGCAGACACATGCCGCTCTATTTCTGAGTTCGATGTATTTCTATAACTGAGTGTTATTTAAAGGCGTTTTTCACGTGGCATTTCACATAGTTTTTTAGTTAATATAAAAAATGAATATGTTCCACTTACACAAAACCAGTCATAAGGGTCAATTTTCTGAAATTGAGATTTATACACCATCTGAAAGCTGAATAAATAAGCTTTCCATTGATGCATGGTTTGTTAGGATCGGACAATATTTGGTGAGATACAATTACATTTTACAAACCTATTGATTGCAACATCCTTAATATATATATTTATATATATTTATTGAATTTAGCCTTTTATTCCTACCATATCTACTATATTTGTGTGTGTTTTTATGCACCACAGGGAGTTTTGAGTGAAGCGTGTGTTGTTTAGTGACAGTGTGTTTAACTGTTTGTTTGTTTATTGTGTGTGTGTGTGTGTGTGTGTGTGTGTGTTTCAGATGCTCTGGAGCTGATCTCCACCGCAGCAAACCACTCCAACGCTGCCATCAGGAAAATGGTTAGAGCCGTATTCATCTGTTCCTCCTCTCTTCCGTCTGTGTCTCAGACAGGATATGCTGTTTCCATTTCCTGTCTGTGCGAGCAAAAAGGCTGTCCTGGGTGAAAGCGCTCTATATCACTCTCACTTCTCTATCTGCCTCTTTCTAATGCTGTCATGCATTAGGTCAAGGTCACAGTTCTTCTTTTCATCGAATGAGTCTGTGAATGCAAATCTGTATGTGTGTGTGTGTGTGTGTGTGTGTGCGCGCGCAGGAGAAGATGCACAAGCTGTTGGAGGTGTATGAGAAGTTGGGCGGAGAGGAGGACATCGTTAATCCAGCTAATGAGTTCATTAAAGAAGGCCACTTCAAGAAGATGTCGGCTAAGAATGGCAGCGCACAGGACCGATACCTCTATCTGGTGTGTCTGTGTGCTCCATTAAGCAGTTTATCTGGATTTCAAAAGTGTTCTTGCAGCAAGGGTTATCATGGGTTGTGACTTGAAAATGAAATTCTCATCATTCACTCATTTACTGTTGTTTCGAACACAAAAGGAGATGTTTAGCAGCATGTCCATGCTGCTCTTTTCCTCATGTGACGGAATCAACAACAAAAAAAGGGTCCTAAGGGGCCGTTCACCACAGAATGTGTTTTTGCAAGCAAATGGGCTGTAGAATGAAAAAAATAAAGTTCTTAGCTGAACTTCTTTTAACTTGAGCGCCACATTTTTAAATGTTTCATGCGCGAGACAATGCAATCTCGATGCGAGAGCAGCGGTCAAACACCTTACTGATTCCAAATTACATGACAAAAGTTGTAGTTAGTAACGTAATCCATTACTTTACACATTTTAGGTAATATAATCAGACTACTTTTAGATTACTTTTGACCTAACTCTTTTTTCACATTGATTTAAATAGGATAACCTTCCTAATCTACCATATCAATATAAAAATGCAAAGAAACAGAACATATTTTCCATTTGTTGTAATTAACAACATGAAGTGCGTTAAACATTACATAACGTCAAGGTTTCCCAAACTGGAGTTCATAAGGCAACTGAGTGTGTGTGAGTTTAATGAAAAGCAAATAATTAATTAAATCATAAAAATATAAAAATTAAAATAAATCATATTAAAATAACAAATCATAATAAAACACTTACTGAAAAAATTTAATATTTTATGTGTTTACCTGCATGTAAGGACTTCATTTGAACAACTTTAAAGATGATTTTCTCAATATTTAGATTTTTTTGCACCCTCAGATTCCAGATTTTCAAATAGTTGTATCTCAGCCAAATATTGTCCGATCCTAACAAACCATACATCAATGGAAAGATTATTTATTCAGCTTCAGATGATGTATAAATCTCAATTTCAGAAAATGTACTCTTATGACTGGTTTTGTGCTCCAGGGTCACAAATGATTTGTCTGTGCAGTTAAAGTCAAAATCATATGACTTGAGAAGACTTGAATATAGTGCATGAGTCATTTTGTTATGATACATTAATGCTGATCACTGTATGCTTTATTTGAATAGAAAAGAGCACTTTCAACCTTCTGCTAAACGTCTTACTGGAAGAAATGAAACCTGAAAGCTTGTTCCTGTTATTTGCTCATTTATTAGAGCTTGAGGGCAAGTGAGCGTACAGATGGAGTATGCTGGTGCTGATGATGTGTGTGTGTTTGTGTTTCTCCAGTTCAATAACATGGTGCTGTATTGTGTGCCCAAGCTGAGGCTGATGGGACAGAAGTTTAGCGTCCGAGAGCGAATCGACATCGCAGGGATGGAGGTATGACTTCAGCCGCACGTTCAGCTGCGTGTTTGCGTTTGTGTCTTCATCTCATCGTGTGCTGATGTCCTCTCGTTGGTTGAAGGTTCAGGAAAACGCCAAGCAGAACGTCCCTCACACTTTCACCATCAGCGGCAAACAGCGCTCGCTCGAGCTGCAGGCCAGGTGAACGCACAGCGAAAGTCCTGATGTTTCTCATCAATACATTCACTCTGTCTTTGCTACTAAAGTTTCATTTAGAGCCACTTCAAACATCATGACATTCACTCTCACAAAGCTCTTTAGGGCACTTGATATTGAAGGAGTATGCAGTGTTCACAATGTAGCTTAAGTGTACATAGAGGAATCCTCCTGTATGAGCTCTTACCCACCGCGCCTGCGTGGAGTCTGATGTGTGTTCATGTCTGTGATTGACAGGACGGCTGAGGAGAAGGACGACTGGATAAAAGTGAGTCGATCTCTTTGCAGAGAAATGGCTGCTGGAAGACAGACACGCTTTAGCATACTGACTTACTACAGAAATAATATACTGTAAATAAAAATACAGTATAAATAATATAATGTCATGTATTTAAATTTTTTGTAATCACATATTTGTTATGATGAAGTTGCAACTTAATATCAAATAGCACACTAGTTAAACTTATAATTACTTATAATGCTATAATTAAGTACTTTACATGTGCTTTAGTATGTTAGTCAACACATCAGAATAAGTGCACTTCTTTTACACTACAAGTGCACATTCAATACAGTTAAACACTTTTTTGACAAGGGTTTCTGGTGTCATTTTAGCACAACTGCAACTGTATTTCAATTGTTATTTTTATGCAATTCGTATTTCAAGTCAACATGAAAATATAATTGACTGCATCTAATGACATTAAAAAAAAATTAGTTTCTTGACTCATGTTCGTATTCATATTGTGATCAATTCAGCTATTCACTTTATTCTAAAGAAGAAAACTGCTTGATTTCCCTCTGAAACGACTCTAAAGCCCTCTCATTAGTTATTATTTGGAAGCTTTGTTTGTTTAGGTCCGTCTTCACTAAAAGTGTGTTCGTCAGAGCAGTGGAAACAAATGCTTCTTTAGAGTCAGTAAACTGATTCGGTTCACATCAATCTGACTGGTGCTCCGTGATCGAATGGTTTTTCAGTTGTGAGCAAATCTTCATCATCAGATCATCCTCATCTGTTTGTAGGTGATCCTGGCCACGATTGAGAAGCACAAGCAGAACAGCGAGACGTTCAAAGCTTTCAATGTCTCCTGCAGCCGTGATGAGGAGCACACGCCTGACACGCCGGTAACTCGTCCTTCACACGCTCAATGCTGTATCTGCTCCAAACTAGCCTAGTCCTGGCTCCTGCTCGTCACACTGGAATTATGGAATTATTTAATTGGAATTATTAACATTTGGGAATTCTCTTTGGTTTTGGAGTGAAATATGACATGGGCATGTTCATTGGGTGATCTAGTGGTCACACTTTAAAAGCAGGATCCTGTGTTTCATCATCACACAAACACACTCACACATCTCAAGTCTGGTGGCTTTGCTGTGTGTTTAATGGCCAGTATTTGATTTTGTGTTTTGATGGCAGGGCCTGTTGAGCAGCGCGAGCACATGTGAGACAGACGGAGCTCAGCATGAGAGGGTGAGACACACACACTCACTCACTCACTCACACACACACACACACACACACAACCAGAGGTGGACAGTAACAAGGTACATTTACTTGAGTATTGTACTTAAGTAC
>NW_015657494.1:58293-62884 GCF_001515625.1 Sinocyclocheilus rhinocerous
CACTCACTCACACACACACACACACACACACACACACACACACATACACTCACTCACACACACACACACACACACACAACCAGAGGTGGACAGTAACAAGGTACATTTACTTGAGTATTGTACTTAAGTACACTTTTTGAGTAAATGTACTTTGACTCAAGTAATGGAACTGTGTACTTTGTCCACCTCTGCACACAGTGGATCTGTATATGGGCTAGACATCACCGTGTTAACCTGTGTGTGTGTGTGTTTGATCTGTAGAAGATCTCAAAGAAGCGAGAGAAGGAGAGAGAAACATGCAAAGGCTGCAGTGAGACCTTCCACTTCACCAAACGCAAACACCACTGCAAGAGCTGCGGCGCGGTACGTGAGTCGCATGCAGACACAGGTTTAGTATGCAATGCTGTGCGTCCTGACGTGTGGTGCTGTTCGTCTGCAGGCCGTCTGTGGGAAGTGTTCGAAGGTGTCGGAGAGCAGGAACATCCGCGTGTGTAAGCCGTGTTTTGAAGGCCTGCAGGGAGCTGAAGGGACAGCAGGGGGCGGCACTGAGCCCAAGAGAAAACTCGAGGTAACATCAGCCTGACACTGTATTTTTTATTTTTTTTGTCCTACCTGTTTACCAGCATTTAGGAACGACTTGTAAGGCTGTGTGATAAATCAGTATTTATTTATAATAATAATTATTATTTATTATTATTACCAGTATTTATACAAAATTCCATAATATCCTTAATAACATTTAAAATAATTTTTAATACATGCGGTTCTACGTGTCACTATGTAAATGAGCAGCTCAGTTTTGTCTGCTACACATACTAGTGCTCATCTGTGTCTCACTATATGAGACACGAACACATGAACGTCATCTCCAGAAATGCTCTGAGACTCACTTCAGCAGATTTACACCGTTTCATTTCAGATAAAATCACATACACACTGAAACTCAAAGATCTTCACCACAAAACAACATCAAAATAATATATACAGTATATACAGTACACACACACACACACACACACATATATATTTACATTACATTTAGTCATTCAGCAGACGCTTTTATCCAAAGCGACTTACAAATGAGGACAATGGAAGCAATCAAAACTAACAAAAGAGCAATGATATACAAGTGCTATAACAAGTCTCAGTTAGCTTAATGCAGTACACTAGCAAGGTTTTTTTTTAAATGATATAATAAATAAAAATAAAACAGATAGAATAGAAAAAGAATAGAGCAAGCTAGTGTTAGAGGCCTTTTTCATTTTTGTTAATTGTATAATAAATAAAAAGAAAACAAATAGAATACAAAAAGAATAAAAAGAATAGAGAAGCTAGTGTTAGTTTTTTTTTAAAGAGAAACAAGCAGTTAGTAAATGAATAAAGTGCAAGCCTAAAAGGGGCATGTTTTTTAAGAGTAGAATTAGAATAGAGAGTGCTAGAGTTAGAGGTTCAAATAAAGATGGAAGAGATGTGTTTTTAGTCGATTCTTGAAGATGGTTAAGGACTCAGCTGCTGGGATTGAGTTGAGCAGGTCATTCCACCAGGAGGGAACAGTTAATGTAAAAGTCTGTGAAAGTGATTTTGTGCCTCTTTGAGATGATGGGGCGACGCGGAATTAAAAAGTTTTTCAGGAGTCGCGGTAGTATAGGCGGCGCAACTATAACGACATGTGAATAATCCCGCCCATTCTAAAGCGATACTAAACTGCAGTGGAAATGCAAACCGAGCCGAGCAGAGCCGTGCCGTGCCGAGCCGAGTCGTTCCACGCAGTGGAAAAGCGCCACAAGTTACCTTGAAAGACCTATCTGAGAGATAAGACTCAAACCACTGGAGTGTGGTTCCTGAGATGCCCTTTGCCAATAGGGTTGACAGGAGGATCTGGTGGTTAACCGTGTCAAAAGCAGCGGACAGATCCATCAAGATAAGTATAGAAGATTTGTAATCCGCTCTTGTCAGTCTTAGGGCTTCAACAACTGAGAGCAAGGCAGTCTCGGTTGAATGTCCACTTCTGAAGCCAGACTGGTTGCTGTCCAGGAGGTTGTTCTGTGTGAGAAAGGCAGAGACTTGGTTGAACACAGCTCGTTCAAGTGTTTTTGCAAAGGAAGAAGGGAATGTAGTTCTCTAAAAGAGATGGGTTAAGGGTGGGTTTCTTAAGAAGTGGGGTTATACGAGCCTGTCTAAATGTTGAGGGAAAAACACCAGTGTGAAGGGATGTGTTAATGATGTGAGTGATTGCAGGTACAACTGCAGGAGAAATGGCTGAAACTATATATATATATATATAACATTACATTGATTTATGATTATCATTTTAAGGAATACCATGCAACCAGGATATTTTTTATTCTTTTCTTAATTTATACATTATACATAATGTGTTGTGCATCTGTGCACTGTATTTGACTGAGAAATGCAGTGCTTTCATGTATATTGTTATATTTTCATTTAATTACATTTTTAAAAGCTTGAGTTAATTATTAAAATTTTATGGGTAAAAAACAGAAAACAGGATTTGGGAAAAATAGAATGTAATTTTGGGCAAAATAAAGCTTTTAAAATTTCTTGAGGTTTATCAGACATGTGGAATGCATTTCCTTTCCCATTAATGGCATGAAATGAACATTGTAATAAATATAGATATTGAATGCTAAATATATTTTGGCCATATTGCCCGGCTCGCATCTGATAAATGTGTTGATATTAATCTACTGTAGTGCAGTCAGCCAGACTGTGTGTCAGAGGCTGTTTACACTTATTCATATAATTTTCACTTTAACAAGAGCAACTTTGAGGTTTTAGGGATTCCAAGCAGATATGCATGTAAACAGCCTTTCAATCAACAGACTACAATAATCATAGTAAGATGTTATCTGGATGTAAAAGAAAACCAAACTGGATGCAAGAACAGCTGTTACTTTTTGCCCATCTTGTGCATGAAATGAATGACATAATTCAACTAAAAGGAAATTATCATGAACTATTTCTAAAATGTTAATGTTCCAAAGCAGATTGCAGGCAGGAGCCGTTTTAGGATGGTTTGTGATTTGCTCTTAGTGAATCAGGAGTCCTCTGGACTACCACTAACTTTCACAGATTTAGGAGCTTGTTTTTTTTAACTTTGAAACACTTTGTGAAATACTCTTAGAGCAAACATTTTGGACCCGCTCATTATTTTTTCCTTAAATCGGCAAGTTTGGAGCTACTTTTAGCCTTAAGATATTTTGTGAATATAGTCTCTGATGTCCAGACACTGGAAACAGAGCTGATTTACAGTCACATTTGGAGGTGGCTCAGATTGGATGCAAATGTTGTGTGGATTCTCATGTTCACACGTGTGCATCAGTATCTGATCAGATGTGTGTAAGTGATCAGATGAGTGTAAATGCAGGCTTTACTCTGGTGTGTCCAGTGAATCACACACAGTTCTTCCTGAAGAGGGCGCTCACAGCACGATCCTCCCCTGAAGCACTCTGCACTTTGATTTCAGTCCCAGCTTTCCAGTGAGGATGCTGATACTGTCGGATTCAACAAAGTATGTTCTTTAATGCAGTCAAAATGAATGAACAGCATAATGTCTGTCAGTGTCAAACACACTTCAGAAACAATGAAGAGAAGGACAGAGTAAAGTTTAAACAAACTGATAGTCCATCTTAAACAGCCAGTACTGTTCCTGAATGAACAAACACCACAGTAAACCATTTAAAGCCAAATCAGCAACTGTTAAAAGTGGACGAGCTGAACTCATGGTTATAGTCTGCATGTGGACTGCTGTATGTCCAGCTCATAAAATACTATGAATAACTCAGCTTGAGTGTTTTATATGTTTGACATGTATGTTTTAGGCACCAATGCATAAATAAGAGACTCACAGCCATTATAGCTAGAGCCGACTGGTTTGATTATTCTGGAATTCATATTCCTGTGAGAGTATCTGCTTGTTATCAGTAGCTGTTCTTGTAAATGATTCTAGTATTAAATTAGATGTAATGTTAGGTCCATAAATATTTGGACACTGACACAATTTTCATAATTTCGACTCTGTATGCCACCAGAATAGAATTAAAATGAAACAATCACGATGAAATTGAAGTGCAGACTTTAAGCTTTAATTCGAGGAGTTGAACAAAATATAACATAAAATGCTTAGGAATTACAACCATTTTTATACACACTCCCCCTATTTTCAGGGGCTCAAATGTAATTGGACAAATAAATATAATCATAAATAAAATGTTCATTTTTAATATTTTGTTGAGAATTCTTTGCAGGCAATGACTGCCTTAAGTCTGGAGCTCATGGACATCAGCAGAGACTGGGTTTCTTCTTTGTGATGCTTTGCAAGGCCTTTACTGCAGCTGACTTCAGTTGTTGTGTGTCTGTGGCTCTTTCTGCTTTAGTTTTGTCTTCAGCGAGAGAAATGCTGCTCGATCAGGTTGAGATCAGGAGATTGACTCGGACACTGCAGAATATTCCACTGTTTTACCTTCAAAAACTCCTGGGTTGCTGCTGCTCTATGTTTTGGGTCATGGTTCATTTGTACTATGAAGCACCGTCCAATCAGCTTTGCTGCATTTGACTGAATCTGGGCAGA
>NW_015657494.1:63165-77199 GCF_001515625.1 Sinocyclocheilus rhinocerous
AAATAAATTTCTGTCATGACAACTCTCTGAGGGATTGGCATGGTAATGTACATGACAGTGTTAATGTATTTGGTCTTGGCGGAATAGATCTGCTACGCTGCTGCTGCTGCTGCGGCAGAGCAAGTACCGAGACTTGCTACTGCCAATACATCCACAACATGCTGCTGTGAGCATGTAAGAAATACTGCTGCTGCACATATAACATACATGAAATAACCCCCATATAGCATACATGAATCACCTCGTAGCAGATCTATACAGGTGGAGCTGGGGAAGGTGGAGGGTTTCTGAAGCACGCTGCAACTGCTATGGCAAGCACTAGTCATATATTTGAATGTTGAGCAGCGAGCTCATTGGCTACCGATACAGGAGAGAACCTATCAGCTGTGCCATGTGATAATGATGTCATTAGGTCAGATTGAGTTAGACCTATCGGACTGCGCCATCTAGAGTTTCATGCCAGAACTCTGTATATGGACCTAACTGTAATTATAGCAATAATTCCAGTTTAACTTTGTGTTTTAGAGTGTATTCCTGTGATTGACTGATAATTATTGTTCTGAGTTTTTAGGCCACTGTATCTTGAGTTTAACATGCTTCCTCTTGAGCTCGGACTGATGTACGCTATACTGCAAATGTACAACCATACTAGTTTAGTCCGCATATCTTCAGCTGTGTGTGTGTGTGTGTGTGTGTGTGTGTGTGTGTGTCACCTGTCAAATTATGGTCAGATGGATTTGCGTGACCCTGTCCTGACCTCAGAGCGCTTGTCTGCGGCTGGTGACACACGGGATAATGTGTGTCTGTGTCTGTCTGAACATCCTTTTCTGTGCTCTTCTGTGTGTGTTTTCTGGGTAAATCGCTATCTTTAGGTCACATTTCACCCCTGAATCAATAGGGAAAACATGAGAAATTATATTTTGCATCAAGAAAATGAAGATTTAAGGACACAAACCTCACGCTTATTTTTAATACTTTTTTTATAAATTAAAAAGTACAATAAATATGACTACAACATAAATGTACTACTTTACTAATTAATAACATTTAGTAATAATAGTAATAGCATGCTTTTTTTCACATAACAGTAATCAGAATACGAATATTTTTGTCATGAAAATAATGTCACAATGCAAAAAAAGTCATAATGGTTCTAAAAACAGTTTTTTGTTATATAAAATACCTGACCTGAATGTTTCATGACAGACATGATGAGATTGCGCCATGTCTTGACGTGATTGCAGAGATTCAGTGCTGTAATCGTTGTCTTTCTTAGGTCTGTCTGGCTGTGACATGAGAAGAAGAAAGAGTCAAACGTGTTCAGACTGATTCAGGATTGTGAATCAGCGACCGGCTGAACGGAGCTCCTGTCACATACTGTAAAGGGAGGAGCATGAGCCAATAAGATGCTTACCCTCACCTCTGGTCCCTCCCCTTTATAAAAAAACTCCTGTTACTTGAAATCACTATATCCTCAGCACTTTTTCATTCTTTCTTTTGAAGAACCTTCCTTCACACGCTCGTTGCTCTTTCAGCTGCAGCTCAGTGTGAGAGCAACTGTTTGTCAATGCACTGTTCCCGTCCGCTGCTCGTGTTGTGCTGGATGAAGATGTCTATATAATGCTACGATGAATGTTTTGTTGCCTTTCAGATGTTATTAGTTAAAGCATTAAGTCACTGTTCTTGTGATTCACTGTCAGTTCAAACCTTCATGCACCCCTTTGTTTATTCTTTCTGATTTGAAAAGATGAAATCCTTAAAATACAAGTAAACCGAAGAGACACACTGAACTGAAGCAGAGCAAAAAGTCATATTTCACTCCAAACAACAGGAAGAAATAATATTTTGCGTGAAGCTTGTTTTAGGGCCTTTTTTGCATTTTGCTATTATTTTCATGATAATTAAGCACATTTCACCCCAAATTCGCATTATTATTATACACAAGAAAAGTTCATACATTTTGGTAGAATTAGTCATACTGTAATTTCATACATAATTAGTCATATGTAGATTTTTTTTTTTTAAAGTACATTATTACAATATTTATAGTAATGAGAATCACCACTGAGAATGAGGAAAACTTATTGCACACATTACAGGACCGACAATGAGATGTTTTTCAATATATGAATAATGTCACAATGTAAAAATATCTTAATGGTCCTAAAACGGCTTTATTTTACAGAATGTGACATTTTTCTTTGGTTTTTGGAGTGAAACCCTGTTGTGTTTTCGCAACATTCACCCACGATTTCACAAGACAAGTGTGTTCATAAACTCTTCTAAAGTCTTTGGTAAGTCCATGGTCTGTTGCTTCCTCAAACTGTGCTGTACAAGCCAGAGATGGTTTTCACCGTCTTCATGAGGATCCCCAGCTTCATTGTTTAAGGGCAGATTCCACTCAATATTACACCCGTCTGTAGACCTTTTGCCATTTCAATGCTTGAGGGGAAACGGTTCGCTGTTGTGTGAATTTTAAGGTAAAGGTTTGGAGGAGAGGACTTAGTTTAAGAACGTCGTTTTCCTGTCTCTTCATCCTCTCACCAAAGGCACACTTCTCTTTTGTATGCAGCTGTATTGTGATTGCAACAGAAGTACTGTACACCTGCACACTCAGAGTCCAGTCTGTGTGCCTGGAGGTCGATCATGGTCAATATGTAATGAATGATGTAAACAGTGCATTTGCTTCCCTTTTAATATTGTTTGAACCCTTGAAGCAGAACCAGTATTATTAAAAGCATTTTATGTGTACAAAAGCTGTCTTATAGCATATCAATGAATAAAAGAGTATCTGGTCACTGATGTTTATGAGGCTTCATTTATTCATTTAGCTCTTTAAAAGCAAATGTGTTCCAGCACTAGGCACATTTATCTTCGCAGTGACTGTTGAGGAGCAGCACACATGTTCTCATTGTCGATGCTTCACCACAGAAATGGACATATTTCTTTCACAAGACACAAAAGATTCTTGCTAATCTGAATGTGTGATGATTTTAGTAGCTTCTTGGAATAGGGTGGCACTGACTTCCTGTTAGCAGAATATTATTCCGTCATATATAGATGAATTGTGAAAGCATCTGCTGAGATATGTTGAAACTGATTTCCATCACTTTTATGACAAAATCTTTTACCAATAGAGTTTTAGATGCGGATTATTATACAATCATGTTCACGAACAGACTGAAAACAGTTTCCACATTAAATAATTAGTAATAAATGTTCAACCAAGTGGACATGAACCCTGGAGATAATGCAAATGGTCTACCAATAACTGAGCAAAATTGAACTGCTGTGGGAAAAAAATGCAACATTATGTGAAGTTCAAGCTAAGCTAAAGCAAATAAGCTGAGGTTCATTTAAATGTTTCATTGTCCTGCCCACATTGAAATGTTTTAAGAGTGCTGTTCTGAATTTTAGCATGACTGTGAATACCTGTGGCTTCCGCCAAATCAAAACAGATTAACAGCATGATTGTGAGTGTGATGTTGCTAACAAGAACTTAATATTGATTAACTAACATTTAGAGACACAATACTGCTAATTTATCTATTTGCTCTACCAACGAAACTGGCATTCATTTGGTATCTCAACATGGGAAAGCACCAATAACACCACGTCTGTCAGCTGGCAAACCAATCCCAGCAATGATGCGGGAATCCCTCTTTGGGGACCAGTCTGTCTAGGCGGGTTAAGAGCCAGTGTAAACTAGGTGGCATCTCTGTTGTGGTGACCACGAGCCCATCCAATGGTGCAGTGAGAAGAAAACATCCCTCGCATCCATGCGCCTGTGGGTCTATGATTTCCTCTGTGTATCACATGTTTGAGAGTCAGACACGTACAGACTGTGAGTTTTTATGGATTAAATCTTTCCCTATGAGATGATTGCTCATCTCTTAACTCGTTCCCCGCCACATAAATGGGATTAATGGGGTCTTTTATGAGACAACACTTCCCTGCCATTGATGGAATTTTATGGCTTTCTGTGTTTTTACTGTTATACAGAAGGGGGTGCTATTAGACATCATCTGAAAGAGTACAGAATCTCCTTCATACTGGCAGTGAAATGAGTGAGTCCCCCTCCTTCAGGCCAGGGGAACTAGACATTATAGAGAAGTGTAGGAGAGCTGCTGCTAAACTCTCCACAGACTGGCCTTTACAGCATATAATCCATACAGCGGTGGCCAAAATGATTAGAACACTAGTATTTCACCAGCTAAAAAATGGTTTTAAGTCAGTTATTTCTATATTTTGCTGTAGTGTGTCAGTAGGAAATATCAGTTTACATTTCCAAACATTCATTTTGCCATAAATTGTAATAATCGAGTGGGATTTTTGTCTGTCAACAGCCAGTGCTCCACACAGAGATCTGATCTCATCATCATCCAGTCTGTGTCACAGCCATCTGCTGGAATGCCCTTGCCAGCAATCAGAGGACACTCTTCTGGACTGTTGTTTGTGTTCCGAACTTCAGTTCCCATCACCCCTTGCACTCATTATTCGTTCTCATTGTTCCCAACTGTGTGTCATTCAGTATTATTTGTTCCCCTATATATACCATGTTCTGTTATCCTTTGTTTGCTTCAGTATTGCGTTCTGTTTCTGTATACTTTCTGTTACCCCGTGTTTGAATTACTTTTTGCTTTCTTCTTGTTTGCCCTGTTGTGGATCTTTGTTTTAGATTTATTAAACTGCACTTGGATCTTTCATTGTTTTCCCGAATATTTCGTGACAGAATACTGAAGCCCAACATCAGATCCAGCAGTTGGGCAGTGTTCTCTGTTTTTCTTTTGGACCAAGGGCATTCATATTCTTCCTCCAGCCACTAGTAAGGAGCGGATTGCATGATTTCGGGCCTTGTTGGCTCTGCGCCAGCAGGGGATGGAGGTTGGAGGTTTCATTCATTTTTTTTTGGACTTTAGCGGAGGGGCTGGATTACAATGATTAATGGTTGCCTGGATGAACCTCGGCCCCAGTGTGAGATGGAAGCACTTCAGACTCTGGATTATTGGGGTTTTGTTAACTATCTCTGTTACCGCAGTTTAGAGGTGTCACTAGGTGAGTCTGAGCCCACTGCAGTGCCCCCGGAGATGCCAGAGTCCGCTGTAACCTCTTCAGAGAACAGTGAAGCTTCCCTATCTCTGACCAGTAAAGGTAGGGTGAGAAGGAGGAGGGCAGTTAAGTCCGCTCCTGTGGTCCCAGGTCTGGTGGTCCTGGAGGACCCGACTCCGGTGGCCTCAGAGTCCACTCCAGAGCCTGCTCTAGTCCGGGAGCCCTCACAATCCACTTCAGAGCCTGCTCTAGTCCGGGAGCCCTCAAAGTCCACTCATGAACCCGCTCCAGTCTGGGAGCCCTCAGAATCCACTCCAGAGCCTGCCCCAGCCGGGGATCCCACAGAATCCACTCCAGAGCCTGCTCCAGTCTGGGAGCCCTCAGAGTCCACTCCAGAGCCTGCTCCAGTCCGGGAGACCTCAGAGTCCATCATGAACCCGCTCCAGTCTGGGAGCCCACAGAATCCACACCAGAGCCTGCCCCAGCCCGGGATCCCACAGAATCCACTCCAGAGCCTGCTCCAGTCCGGGAGACCTCAGAGTCCACTCATGAACCCGCTCCAGTCTGGGAGCTCTCAGAGTCCACTCCAGAGCCCACTCCAGTCCGGGAGCTCTTCAAGTTCACTCCAGAGCCTACTGTAGTCTATGAGTTTACTCCTGATCCCACTCAAGTCTATGAGTTCACCCCAGAGCCCACTCAAATCTACAAGTTTATTCCAGAGTTCGCTCCAGTCTATGAGTCCGCTCCAGAGCCCACTCAAATCTACGGGTTTATTCCAGAGCTCACTCCAGTCTATGTGTCCGCTCCAGAGCCCACTCAATTTTACGAGTACACCCCAAAGCCCAATCCAGTCCAGGAGTCCACTCCTAAGCCTGCTTCCAGTTCGTCCCGAGGTGGCGGCATCTGCATGCAGAACCTCCAGAGGTGGCGGGGGTGTTCACTTCAGCTCCTCTGAAGACAGGGGTGTCCATTTATAAACTCTTCATCTATCTTGACGAGGTCATGGAGACCGTCAGTGAATCCCCTGTCATACCAGTCTCGGCCCTAGAAGTCTATAATAAACTCTTAGCCCTGCCTATTACGGTCGCAAAGACTGCCTCTGAATTCACTCAGTGCCCTGTTGCGGTCGTGGAGACCATTGCTGAACTGCCTGCCTGTCTTATTGCGGCCATCAAGGCTGTTACTAATCTCTCTGTGCTCTTAATTGCAGTCCTGCCTGAGCCGCTAGGGGGGTCATCTGCTTTGTCAGCTCCGCTGAGGTGGGCTTCAGCTCCACCCTTGCTGCCTAGCTCCTAGCCTCTACCTCCGTGTCCAGACCCTTTTCCACTACATGGGCATGGCCCGCCATCCCCCACCCCCTGATCCACCTCCGTTCTGCCTCCCTCCTGGATTTCTCCCTCCTGGATTTCTTTGATTTTTGTTGGAGCATCTGGAATCCGCTCCTTAAAGCGGGGGTCATGTCACAACCATCTGCTGGAATGCCCTTGCCAGCCATCAGAGGACACTCTTCTGGACTGTTGTTTGTGTTCCGGACTTCAGTTCCCATCACCCCTTGCACTTATTATTAGTTCTCATTGTTCCCAGCTGTGTGTCATTTAGTATTATTTGTTCCCCTCTATATACCATGTTCTGTTATTCCTTGTTTGCTTCAGTATTGCTTTCTGTTTCTGTGTACTTTCTGTTACCCCGTTTTTTAATTACTTTTTGCTTTCTTCTTGTTTGCCCTGTTTTGGATCTTTGTTTTGGATTTATTAAACTGCACTTGGATCTTTCATTGTTTTCTCGAATATTTCGTGACAGTCTGTCTGGAATGACATGAAGAAACAGAACAAACTGAGACAGACTAAATCCAGAAGAACTGTGGCAACGTCTCCAAGACGCTTCAAGAAACCTACCTGCAAAGCTACAGTACTGTTAAAAGTTTTTAACACTTGGCACTTGTGTAAAAATGCTGTAAAAAATAATGTCATAAACATATTTTCTTGATCAATTAACTTCTATTAACTAAATTAAATCAACATTTAGTGTGAGCATCCTTTGCGTGTAAAGCAGCTTTTTCCCTCGGTGCACTTGCACAGAGTTTTTCAGGGAGCTTTGCAGGTAGGTTTCTTGAAGCATCTTGGAGACATTGCCACAGTTCTTCTGGATTTAGTCTGTCTCAGTTTGTTCTCTTTCTTCATGTCATTCCAGACAGACTGGATGATGATCAGATCAGATTTCTGTGTGGAGCACTGGCTGTTGTCAGACAAAACTCTCACTGGATTATTAAATAACTGACTTAAAACCATTTTTTAGCTGGTGAAAATACTAGTGTTCAAATCATTTTGGCCACCACTGTATATTAGCAAGAGGCTGTTGTCACACACTTCTCCAGTAAAGCAGCAGAGTCCAGCTGTCCCAGCATGTGTCGCAGTGATACAGCCAGGGTTTGAAATTAACACCCGCCAAATGCGGGTAAAAATTAGCTGTGGCAGGTAACGCTGTCAAATCACTTGCCAATTTGGCGGGTTACTTTTCGTAAATTATGTTCACTCATTAATTTCTTGGGCAAGTTCATTTAAGCCAAATATGCACAGATTTAGCGCAAATACTGAACTCGTAAGTCATCATGACATATATTAAATACAGCCTAATTGTGCAACCCTTTATGATCAGTGATGCTGTCTACACTGAATGCAGCGCAACACAACAAATCTCCGACAGTAAACTGATGCCTCGTTACATTTATGACATACTGACACAAAGTTCAAGTGATTTGCAACGTCCACTTTGTCACATCTTGTGTGGACAGCCGCAAGCTTGTTTTATTTCGGTAAAAAAAATTTACAGCCGCAAGCTTGTTTTATTTCGGTCAAAAAAATTTTGGCTAGTAGAAGTTATGAATGGCTGGTACCTTAAAAATTTTCTAGCCAAATTGGCTGGTGAGTGAAAAAGTTACATTCAAATCCTGGACACAGCGATTCTGGGACAAGACTTTTTTACATAGAGCGCCTGTAAAAAAATGTCTCTGGGATGGACTTTCACAACATGGGGTTGTGAGTTGGGGAATTGTCAGTGGCAAATCACCTCCACCCCAATCAATGAGTGGCTTTATCCTCCACCTCCCCTTCACTGGGTTCTGAGCTACTGGAGACGTCTCCTGGAGCTCAGTCAGATTCCTCCAGTAGTTCTACTGCTTCTGCCTCAGATATACCTACCACTGAAGTACTGGCTTTACCCAAGCTTGTCACAGCCAAGTCTTCAGTTCATCTTTTCAAACTATCCCAAGTCTACCAGTCAAAATAGTTGGTAACATTCCCCATGTTAAAGACCCAAGCTCTAGTGCTCCCTTCCGAGTTGTCCCAAGTTCCCCTGGAATATGCCAATCTCAATGAAGTCTTCAGTAAGACCCAAGCTGCCTCGTTACCTCCGCACAGACCTTATGATTGTTCCAGCCCACCTCGGGAAAACTTTACTCTCTCTCCGTTCCCGAGAAAAATTCCATGGAGAAGTACCTTCAGGAAGTCATTGGATAGCGGGCTCATCCACCCATCGACCTCATCTGCAAGAGCTGGCATCTTCTTTGCCGCCAAGAAAGATGGTGGTCTCCGGCCCTGCATTGATTATTGGGGTCTTAATCGCATCACCATTACCCGGCTTTCCACAGCTTTCGTGGTCCTACAAGGTACTGTCATCTTCACTAAACTGGATTTTTGTAATGTCTACCATCTGGTCAGGATCTGAGACAAGTGGAAGACAGCATTCAACACTCCAATGGGTCATTATGAATACCAGGTTATGCCCTTCGGCCTGGACAATGCTCCAGCCATCTTCCGGCATTCATTAATGATGTTCTTTGGGAGATGTTGAATAAGGTTGTTTTACTTTGCCTTGACAACAGTGTTAATTTTGACAGCAAATTTTGATTTAGTTTTAGTCAGTTTTTTGACGAAAATGCTATTTAGTTTTAGTCATATTTTAATCATCTGAATTGTTTTAGTTTTAGTCTAGTTTTATTTGACTAAATATCATACAATTTTAGTTGACTAAGTCTACAGTATATTTAGTAGACTAAAATCTAAAGGGTTTTGTTAAATTGTAATGCATTATTTTTGTATTTTATTTCTGTTTTGGTTATTTTAGTACATCAGGTTAAGCTAAAGCTTATAAACTAAATGAAATAAAATACGTTTTTTTAATGTGTATTTTGTATTTTTATTTCCTTTTTTATAGATTTGTTTTTTAATTTCAGTTAACATTCATTTTATTTCAATTAATGAAGACTATTTTTATGATTTTAGTTTTCACTATAAAGACCTGATACTAGTCAAATGTAGGCTATTGATTAAATAATATTTTGAATAATATTCTTAGTCTGTTCATCCTGTGATGGGGAATCCAAGACAGAAGCTACAATAGTTGTTAATTAAATGGAAATTAAATTAAATTAAATTAAATACAGTTTATGTATGTACTCAAAATATCAATTATGGCCAGGAAAAAGGCTTGAAATACACTGTGATTCTTATTTTGAAATGTCTGCACTGTGGACGCTGCTCATTCAAGTTCAGATGAGGGCAATAAAGTATGCATTCTTACAACCGTCTAAAACATATTACCATATACACATTGTAAACATTGTCATAATTCATCAAAATTTGTTTGAAAGTAATCACTTGGCATCAATGCGCGCTATTAATTGATTGAAACCCGTACTGAAGTAGTCTGAAGCACTGCTGCACGAGTCTGTAGAGCGTGCCACAGCGCTGTGTTTTCCCGCGGTTACATCAGGACGGTACAATGCAAATGTATGTAACTACCACATAAGAAATCAGTCCTGACTGAGTCTGACAGGATATCTTCCCAAATCGTCCTTCCCTAACATTTTTGTCTCGTTTTTATTCTCTGACGAAAATGAGAATATATTTTCGTTTTAGTTTTTGTCATTAAAAACTGGTTTTTATTTAGTTATCGTCTCGTTTTCGTTGGTGAGAAAATGTTGTTGACGAAAATTATGATGAAAATAATTCATCAACGAAATGAACACTGCTTGACAACATTCTTATTTTCTCCTAAGAACATGTTCAGCATGTTCGACATGCCCTTGCGGAGACACAAGTTCTTTGCCAAGCTGGAAAAGAGTGAATTCCATGTCTCTAAAGTCTCAAGTCTCAAATGTTGCACAGAGACCATCCTAAATTTGATCTTACAAATTTCTTTGTTAAAGAATTGTGTTATAATAACCGCTACAAATACAACTCATTATATACACTATAAACACTTTAAAGGAGGCAGACATGTTTGTGAAAGATGTTTTCTCTGTTTTGGAGGGATGATTATTTTTAAACCATAACCTATTTATTGCATCAAAATTTGTTAATACTTTACTATATTTAAGGGTGGATAATTTTATCAGTTGTTTATTGCAACAATAGGCTACATAACTACAATAACTGTCTAGTGCTCTTATGAATGTTTATAGCATGATTTTTGAAAAATGAACTATAGGCCTACTGAATGACATAGCATAGACTTCTTCATGGCTAGTTTTTGCGTATATCATTTCATTCTGTAACCTACTTGTTCTACAAAACATTTGTCTGTTGTGACTAGGGATGCACCGATACCGATACTGGTACCGATACCGATACTGGTATCGGTATCGGGCCCGATACTGGCCTCCTGTACTCGTACTTCACTGTGCTATGATTGACTATATGTTCCTGATGGATAGAAAAGTAGTGCTAATGTTTTGACCGAATGACTCGATTTTGAATCATTTGAAGTTTATTTAACTCATAGCTGGTTACGGGCCTGAGTCCTACTGTAATGCACGTATCTAATATAATGTTACACATCAGATGTTTTTTCCCAACAGTTCCCCAAATGTTCACTTAAGACATAACAGATTTTGTTTGCGTGAATAGCCTATTTAAATACTGTAATTCTGTGTATACAGTATGTGTATATTTATTGGGATTGCGCGCTGCCGGAAGCACATTTACCTGTATCAGTCAGCAGCAGTGTGAGAAGAGAGCAGAGAAAAAGGTAGGCCTACTCCTCTCAGAAAACATACAAATAAAGATAATTTTAGACATTTAATTATTATTTAGAGCATTGGGATTGCTAGACGAGGGTTTAATGAACTCATTTTTGTGAAAACCCCAAATTCAACTAAAATCAACATTTTTCACTTTTTTTGTCTGTAGGTCAAAATTAGACCATGCGCATTCACACTCATTTTGCCAGCACGGGTCACATATAAGAGATCACCAGTCATCGTCCAAATCCTTTAATTTAGAACAGTGAGCTGCGAGAACAGCTTACATTTCGAAAAATCTGCAGTACTCCGACAAGAAAAAGTGTGTACATCTGCTCAGACCCTGACGTGACGCTACGCACTTTCCCACGTCAAAGGCAGTTTTTACAAATATGAGCGTTGGCATGGATTTAAGCGTGCACACACTCTAAGATCAAATTTATGTGTACGCATGCTTTATAAATGTGGCCCTTAGTGTCCAGTGGCAGCCTCCAGATGGATCCTGGCAAGATCAGGGCAGTATTGGATTGGCCCCAACCGTGTTCAGTGAAACAGCTTCAGTGCAGCCTTTTTTTCTTTTTTATGGAAGATTTATTAGAAACTTTGGCTCCATTGCATAACCCCTCTCCGGGAGCTTTTGGCAGTGAAGGTGGCATCAGAAGAGTGGAGACATTGGTTGGAGGGAGCCAAACACCCATTCCTCATCTGGACAGGCCACAGAGACCTCACTTACATCTGAGAGGCTAAGAGGTTGAATTTCCATGCAGGTTCACTGGGCCCTTAACCGATTTGACTTCACTCTCTCTTACCACTTGTAGTTTTTAAACACTTTTTATACGTGTTTGTAGTTCTGATCGAATCCTCGTCCACCACGCAAAGTGTTGTGGGCAATATTAGCCGTTAGAGTGTGCATCGATCTGCACTTCGAATTTTAATCTCTAGTAGTAGACCATCTGGGAATCTTTGGCATACTCTTTTCAACATACTATGATTAGGGCCATACTAACTGTTTTTTTTAATACTATTTAGAACGAATAGTATGCGAATTGGGACGCAGCAATGGTCTCTGACCAAGGCCCACAGTTCATCTCCAGACTCTGGAAGGCGTTTGGCTGCTTCATCAGATCCTCCATTAGCCTCTAGGATCCTCCAGATACTCCTTTTAACCACACTCTAAAAAATGCTGGGTTAAATATGGACAAACCCAGCGTTTGGGTTGCTTTCAACCAACAGTTGGGTTAAATGTTTAAGCCAACCTTCTGGGCAGTAACCCAACCGCTGGGTCAAAAACAACCCAGTCGCTGGGTTTGTCCATATTTTACCTAGTGCTAGGTTGTATTTAACCCAGCATTTTTTAGAGTGCAGGGATCTTCCATTGCAGGTGGAATCTCGTAAGTTGGCTCCATGTTTCATCAGTCCCTTTAAGATCCTCGGGAAGTTAAACCCACTGTCTTACACTCAAAAAAATGCTGGGTTAAAAACAACCCAACTTGGGTTATTTGGCAACCCATTGCTGGGTAAATATTGGACAGAACACATGCTGGGTTATTTTGACGCAGCTGGTCGGGTTAAATGTTTTTACTCACAATGCTGTTTTTTTTTTATTTAAGTCATCTATTGTTTAAAAATTATTATATTGCTGGCTTAAAATGGACTGGAGATTAAAAATCAGACACAGAATTACTATAGGCAACAGCAATAATCAAAAGATGAGCATTTATTATTAAGCAAGAACACCCATCGACAAAATACAAGACAAACTGAATTTATTTGGGTGAATACAGCATAGTTTACAATATGACATGTATTTAAACTCATTTAACAAACATTTTAGAAATAAAAAATTTTATATTTAAAAGTAGCATTTAAATGTAAGTGTATTCAACTTGTAAGTGTATTCAAAAGTGTAATCACTTTTCACCAAAATAGTGCTAATTCTCGTGCCGGTGTGTCGCCGAAATCTGAGCATTCTTATTCTTGTTCGCGGGGGAACTGCGAACTTTAGACCGCGGCCTCGCGATTCACTCGTAGCTGAGAGATGGCGTGACTGACTCCAAAACCTGCCCAAAAACAAACAGTACTGAGATTAGAGAACATATTTTAACATCAAATTAAATTACACTCAGTATTATAACGAATAAAATCCATTTATGTTATGCAAGCAAAGGCATTTCCAGCGCGAAACGACCGCTGCTGACACAGCTGACTGACATCTCGTCCTTATGTTGCGTTGTGTAAAATAATATAATTTCCAGCACAGTAAAGACGTTATAAATTAAATTAAATGTATACAAACCTTTATTTTGCGGAAGAAGTGCACCAGCGGCGCTGAGAACCACTCTTTCCTGTAGAGGACTCAAAAAGTCTGCGCTCTGACTGTAACTCAGCAGTTGGGTTATCCGTCGGAGACAGGCTCAATCCAGCAGCTGGGTAGAAAAAAATAACCCAGCAACTTAGTTACAGGAAAAACTACCCAGCACATCGGTAAAAAATAATAATAAAAATAACCCAATAAAATGACCCAACAGGCTGAACCCACCATTTGGGTTAAAAAAATAACCCAGCATTTTTGTAGAGTGTTCTGCCCAGATCCATGAGGATTCATCCATCACTTTTCATGTCTTCTGAATAAAGCATGTTGTGTGTTCTTCTTTGTCCCCAGCCAGCAAGCCTATCCTAGTACCCCATGCCATTGACGGTAAACCCGCTTGTTTGTAGTATGTGTGTGTGTGTGTGTGTACAGGTTTATATATCCTGGTGGGGATTAACTATATTATATGTACACTGGAAAAAAGCTTTCATGGGCAGCCTAGAATATCATACGCTTTCACAGCAAAATATTTTTTTTTTCTTTATTGAATAGTAAAAAAAAGCCCTCTTTGTTCTCTTTCTCTGGAGCATTGTCTCAACACTGGTGATTTTTTTCAACTAACTTTTTTATTTATACCAAACAAGGCCGTAATCAT
>NW_015657494.1:77233-78643 GCF_001515625.1 Sinocyclocheilus rhinocerous
TAATCAATCTGAACTGCAAATAATATTTTTATTTTAAAATATGCACCCATTCAATTTCAGTTGTATTGTTGAAAACGCAAAACAGAAAAAAATGCTATTGTCATAATCAATTATGAATTAGGCTATATGAATCACGTAAACGACAGACCTACTTTCTATTCAAAACTGCGGAATTTGACATAAAAAGTCGAATAGTTTGCATCACTGGTCGTTTACATCATAGAAGAGGAACGCTACGTTTCTTACAGTCGAGCCGACTGTTGCTATAGTAACGAACTCAACTTTCATTCAACAAGCTCTTTACTTTCAGTTTTCATTCTTACATTCAGCATTAACAGCAAGCCAAAAGGGGTAAGCCACGGGCGATTCTAAGAATTTCGTTTTAGGGGGGCTCAGCCCCCAATGAGGGTATAATAATAATAATAATAATAATAGTAATAAACATATAAATAAATAAAAAATTATTGACTAATAGGGTAAGGTGGTAAAATAAACTTATTGCATTTTGCAACTTATTGTGTTCCCCTGTACTGCATAAAGGTATAACATTTGAGTACTGAATAAGCCATACAAATCTTCCTGAATCCTGATCTCTCTCTCACACACACACATTTTTACTGTACAAACACAAAATTTTACTGTTTGCATTTCTAGTACAACCCTCTTTTTTTAGCTCAAGTATGCAAACCAATTTGCCACATGCACTGTAATTAATGTTTTATATTAAAATTTTAATTAAAATTTTCAAATAAAAATGGCAACATGATCGTTTTATAGGCATATATAGTATGTGTTTATAAGGGCTTCATGTTCGCTTGAGGAAACAGCTGTGGTGTGATGAGGGGTGAACGCAGCGAAAACTTTACAGGAGATGGAAAACCGATTGCTCCACCATGATATTTTGTAAACTGCATTTATGACAAAGAACTGCACAGATACAGATATTATAACAATCTATCGATAAACACACACCTTGTCCTCTGTCTCTCGGTCTGCGGATTGAAGAACGCTGAAAGACGGGGAGGAGACGAAGTCTGCCGCCGTTTTCATATGACATTTAAACTAAGGGGACTGAGGTGATCACGAATTTGTATACAGTTCATGGAGCTAATCGCAAAATTTTTAGGGGGGCTGAGTAATCATTTTAAAAATGGCCTAGCGACGCCCATGGGGTAAGCTTTCTAGCCTACATGCATTTTAGACGCTGATATTATGCTCTTGCTCCGTCCATGCAATGAATGCACGTTATTGAATGAGTGGGTTTTTTAGAACATTAAAGGCAGGGTATGTGATTTTTCAAAAACACTTTAGAAAACTGATTCGGGCCGAATAGCAAAACAAACTTGTAGCCAATCAGCAATAAGGGGCGTGTCTACTCGTGATGTGGAGGAGCGAGCTTTCAGTGAGTGA
>NW_015657494.1:79153-85528 GCF_001515625.1 Sinocyclocheilus rhinocerous
GCTATCAAAATAGGGGCAAGACCCTTTTGGGGTAGGGGCGTGTTTGTTTTGGGGATTTCAAATATCAACATTGGCTACCAGAAATCACTTACTCTGCCTTTAAAGTTGTTCGGATAATTTCAGTGGTAGGCTATGATACATATTCATGTAGCCTATTAAACCCGCGTAACTCGCAAACTCCCCGTGATAGCACGCAAATATTCATGCCCGTTTTGAACAGACTGAAGCCGCGTGAATTCAGCGCGCCTTGCATCCAACAAATAAAAGAAAAATGCTGCAATTTTCTGGTGTTATTCATTGCTGGGGCAGTCTCCAGCTATATCTTAAACTTCTCATAATACAGTCAGTCAATCAGATCAATCAATCAGATAGCATAAAAAAAATACGCAATCTTTATCTAATTCTGATTGGGTGGGCAAGATGCTGTTCATGTCTGGAGCCGGTCCTGCTATGGAGAGTCCCTACAAGGATAGCAAACCAGACGTGTGTGTGTGTGTGTGTGTGTTTGATGCAGATATACCAGAAATCACTTACTCTGCCTTTAAAGTTGTTCGGATAATTTCAGTGGTAGGCTATGATACATATTCATGTAGCCTATTAAACCCCCCGTAACTCGCAAACTCCCCGTGATAGCGCACAAATATTCATGCCCATTTTGAACAGACTGAAGCCGCGTGAATTCAGCGCGCCTTGCATCCAACAAATAAAAGAAAAATGCTGCAATTTTCTGGTGTTATTCATTGCTGGGGCAGTCTCCAGCTATATCTTAAACTTCTCAAAATACAGTCAGTCAATCAGATCAATCAATCAGATAGCATAAAAAAAATACGCAATCTTTATCTAATTCTGATTGGGTGGGCAAGATGCTGTTCATGTCTGGAGCCGGTCCTGCTATGGAGAGTCCCTACAAGGATAGCAAACCAGACGTGTGTGTGTGTGTGTGTGTGTTTGATGCAGATAGATGCAAACATAGATATAGTATGGACTGTATCTATGTGGTTTGGTATGTCTGTTGGGGAGTACAATGGTAGGTGTTTGTCTAGCTGACTGACATGAGTATCTTAATATTTTAACTGAATAAAGTAAAATAGTGCAATTGGTAATCATGACTGTGCACCAAAGTAAGTGTTTTAATTTAATGTTTTAACAGAATAAAGTAGAATAGTGCAGTTGGTAACCAGTAGTGAGTCGTTAGTTAATTTCGTTTTTTTTAGACTTGAGTTTTCTGTATGCATTTATGATGTTGATTTATTAGAATTGTATTAATATCCAAATGTATTTGTATTATCATGCATTTTATTTATTTATTTAAAATTTTATTTGCATTTTATTTCGCATTAATAATTTTTTTTTTTCAATATATATGATCTGACTGGTTTCTTCGTTCAGAGCCCAAGCCCTCTAAAGATGATCTCCTTCAAAAAAGTGATCAAGCATTCTTTTAAATAAAAGTTATAATAAAAAGTTTAAAAATAAGTAAAATCTCGTCAAGTTTTTGGAACATTTTGAATGGACGACCAGCTAATGACCAGTTAAAACCATGTTCCATCACAGCAACCAGCTTAGGGTACATTTTCAGGCCATGCAGTTAGTAGACAGCTACTATATGTGTATCTGTGGCTTTAGCTATTATTATTAACAGTCCTATTATTGAACCCAAGACTTGGACTCAAATGTCTTCAAAACCAGTATAATGAATGTGTAATGAATTCTCTAGTGTGGCACCAGAGGACGCCACGGCCATCTCATCCAGTGGATGAAGAGGAAGTTTCATCCACTCATCCACAGCCAACCAATTTATATATAATAAATAATAATTAAAATTATAAAAAGACGCAGAAAAGCGTCTGCTAAATGACTAAATGTAAATGTAAATTATATAAATATAATTTTATGCATGTAAATATTTTCAAAACATATACTGTATGTGTGTGTATTTATATATACATAATAAATATACACATACACATATTATGTAAACACAAAACTTATATTTTGGATGCGATTAATCGTTCGGCAGCACTACATGAGACTAAACTGTGATAATTCTTCTTTTGTTTAATGGTCATCAGAAACCGATGCAGGCCGTGCATTAACCAGGAACCCCTTCAATAGGCTATCTACAATTTATGGATTTCATAGACATTTGCAATTTCAAAACGACCCCAGAATGCAGAAATAAGCACCAGTCCCGTCTAAATCTAATTCAATATGCCTAGGCTATCCATTCCAATTTAACATATCTGTCAGGGCTCTGCCCTGGCAGCTTTGTCTGTGTTCTCTTTGTTTAATGTTTCTTTGTTTGTCTTGTGTTTTCACACATTGCTTTGTCTTTGTTTATGCTTGCCATGTGTTCCTGTGGTCCCACCTCCTTGTTTCCCTTGGTCACGCCCACTTGTTTAGGCCTTGTCTTGTCCTCGTTTCTGTAATTGGGCTCACCTGTCCCTCGTGTACTTTCCTCCCTTTATATTGAGAGGATTCGTGTTTTACAGTACACTGTTATGCCTGCAGCCCCGGAGGGTGCTCCTGAGTCTATTCCTGCAGCCCCAGAGGATATTTCAGCTGCCCCCGAGGGCGCCCCAGAGGCGGCTTCTGAGTCTCTTGCTGTAGCCCCGGAGGGCATTTCAGCTGCCACTGAGGGCGCTCCTAAATCTGTTCCAGGAGCCCAAAAAGGCATTCCTGTTTCAGCCCTGGAGCCTGTACTAGACTCCGTTCCAGGCCAAGAGGCTGTCTCTGTTAGTCTTGTCACAACCACAGAGGCAATCCCAGAGTCATCTGCACCATCTGTCAAGGCCACAGAGACCATCTCTGAGCAGTCATTTTGTCCTTTGACTAAGGTGACAGTGTCTGAACCTCCTGTTTTGTCCAGAGAAGCTATTCCTGCAAGTCATGTCATGCCCACAGAGCCCAGTCCAGCCAGTCGTGCCATGCCCACGGACATCATCCCTGAGCTGCTTGTCCTTCCCGTTATGGCCAGTGAGGCCATCCTCAAGCAGCCCGCTGTCACTGGCCAGGCCATGGATGCCAGTTTGAAGCAGGCCACTGTTTCTGTTTCTGACACAGAGGCCATTCCCGAGCGGCCAGGTCTCACTGCCACAGGCTCAGAATCCGCTCCAGTCCTCCAGTCTTTAGAATCAGTCTTGGAGTCCACGGCAGTCCCAGACTCACCTCTAGCCTCAAAATCCACCCCAGATTCGTCTCCAGTCCCAGACTTTGCTCCACTCCAAGAGTTTACTCTAGAGCTAGTCCCAGTCCAGGAACAGCCAGAGATCATTCCAGAACCAGTCCCAGTCCAGAAGCAGCCAGAATCCTCCACTCACTCGGTCAGTCTTGTCATAGCCACCCCAGATTCGTCTCCAGTCTCAGACTTTGCTCCAGTCCCAAAGTCCCTGGAGTCTGCCTTTGAGTATGCTTCAGTCCCAAACTTGGCTCCACTCAGAGAGTTTACTTTAGAGCTTGTCCCAGTCCCGGAATCACCAAGGTCCATCCCAGAGTCGACTTCAGGGCAAGTCCCAGTCCAGGAACAGCCACAAACTGAGTAGTGTTGTGTGTTTGTGCTGTGTGTTCCCTCCAGTCCTGCTCTACCAGCCTGAGACTCCCTGCCTGTTGGTTCCCCAAGGCGGCCCGCCAAACAAACATGGTGCTGAGAACCGAATCTCTGATGCTACCTGCTTTGATCCCCTTCACTCTGCTTGCATGCTCTGCTGTTCTCTGCTCTGGTTTTCTCCCCATCCTTCCGCCCCGATTTGACCAACGACTGAGACTGTACCCCAGACTGTCTACCTCTCAGGGCATTGATCTTTCCCTGCTGGTTGGAGCTGTCCCAAGATTGTCCACCCCTGTGCTGTGAACTTGTGTGTCTTCAATAAATCTTGTTTCACTCACTCTGCATTTGGGTTCCAATGCTAAGGCCATTCCTGCTCCCCAAGCAGTGGAAAGCACCCTGCCCTACTCCACGATTTTTAATCCATCATTGGTCAAGCCAGTCAATACCCGCAGATACACTACTTCCATCTCTCCAGCTCCGCCGTCTAAACCTAACAATTGCGGTTCTCCCACCCCACCGGCAGCCTTCCACTCTGCCCTGCCAGGCTACAACACTAGATTTATTCCCACCCTCCCCACCCCCTCTCCTGTGCTGCATGGCTCCGCTATGCCTGCTCCCTTTAAGTCTGCCCAGTTGGTACCCCCTTGGTTCCATGTGTCACCACCTCCCAGGACTGGTTTGGACGCCAGGAGGCATCCATTGGGAGGGGGGTACTGTCAGGGCTCTGCCCTGGCAGCTTTGTCTGTGTTGTCTTTGTTTAATGTTTCTTTGTTTGTCTTGTGTTTTCACACATTGTTTTGTCTTTGTTTATGCTTGCCATGTGTTCCTGTGGTCCCACCTCCTTGTTTCCCTTGGTCACGCCCACTTGTTTAGGCCTTGTCTATCACAATCTGATAATAACACAATTCCTAAGCAAAATCTCTCAACTTTGAGCCGGTGCTTAAATTGATGCTACTCTTTTAAAGTAAGGCATTGTCCAGATTAAAAAAAATAATCACATTATGTCCGAACGAATATAATGAGGTATAAATGTAATTTTAAAAATGTATAATTAAAAAAATCTTTCGGATTTTTCTATATTGGCCGTTTAGCCTATTGTTTTATTATTTTACAGATTAAATTGATGATGTGTAGCTCCAGACTCATCTGGAGTTGAACCCACCGCATGAGTAACAGAACACGCAGCTTAAAGGGATAGTTCACCCAAAAATGAAAATGTGATGATTATCTGATGTTTATCTGATGAAGATGTAGGTGACTTTGTTTCTTCAGTAGAACACATATGATGATGTTGATATCCAGCCGAAGAGCAATGAACTATAACTTCAGGCGAGCAGGCTCTGAAGTTGGGAATACGTGGAAAGTCACCACTCCCGAATGAGTTTGCACGAGAGAACGTAATCTTTTAGTTTTAAGTCGGTTTGAACAATCCAGATAAGCGCAAGTAAGTACCATTTTGATTAGCCGTCGTACCTAAAATGACTGTGCACTGTGTAAACAATGAGTGACGTATACGCGCGAGAGATCACTTCCGGCGCTTGCGTAAACTACGCCAGAGCGCGTACACACCTCACACACCGGATGCCGTGCGCGCATCATGAATCCTCAATACTCGGCGATAGAGGAGTGAAGTGAAAGCACCAGTGCAACAGTTAGAATGGCTTTCATCAGTGCATCAGAATCAGTGATGGGGGACTGGAGCAACGTTCACAACCAGACAGGTATCATCCACACCACCCTACTGTTATACATATGACTTCTGAAAAGTGTTTGTTTCTGTTAGGTTCGAGCTTTGAGTTGCTTTATAGCACAAGTTTGTTCGGTGGCACTTTCTTTTAGTGTTCTTCTTACACAAATGGGTAACACTTTATTTTACGGTGCCCTTGTTACACATGCTACATGTACTTACTATTGTAATAAATTATGCACAATTACATGAAAGTAAACGTAAGGCAACCCCTAATCCTAACCCTAACCATATAGTAAGTACATGTAGTTAATTATATTACTCAGTAGGCCTACTTAAATGTATAATTAGGCTACACGGTAACAACGACAATAAAGTAAGATGTGTACGTATGTGTAACATATGTTAACTTACATGATGCAAGTAGGCTACTATGGAAATGATAGTAAATTATAACTATTACATAATTACAAACTCTAATCCTAAACCTATAGTAAGTCAATTTGAAGTAAGTTGTTAATTATTTTTAGTAGCCTACTAATTTGTAATACAGTGTGCACTGAAACAGGGATAGTAAAATAAAGCGATTGTTCGCTTAACAATCATCTACCAGTTGTAATTAACAACATTACCGATTGAGTTTGAATTTGTAAATAGATCCGATTTAGTGTAGCTATCATCGGACAAATATATTCTGTACTGTATTTACAATAGCTATTCTTGATCACTGTGTGTAGGGGAGAAAACGAACTTCTCTTTAGATGCGGTTTTAATGAAGTGTGTGTGTGTGACAGAGAGAGAGGTTTATTGTGTGTATTAACAGCAGACAGGATGATATGAGAGCAGGAAACGCGTCTTGTGCAAATGACAGCGGTTCTCTGATCGGAAACACACACGCGATGCGCTTCGATCAGCTTCCTGTTTCTTTCTTCATCTTGTGTTTTCTGTTATTTCGACTTGAGGTTGACCCATGTCACTTTAAAAACCCGTAGGCTGTTTTTTTATTTTTTTTAGTGGAACACTAATGTAGACGTTTTCATGCTGCTCTTATCCACACACACACACAAACACACTCACACACACACACACACACACACACACACTCACACACAAACACACTCACACACACACACACACACAC